>NC_052482.1:15132822-15186941 GCF_009730915.1 Dioscorea cayenensis subsp. rotundata
GCTGATTAAATTTGTCCTCCAAAGACCCAAGTTGATCAAAGCTTAATCGGATTATAATCACTTCTCTTATTAATCTGAAAAATTTATTGAAGCTTTGATACATCATGATGTTTCATGTGAATGGTTATGATTATATTTCTAGTTCAGAAAATTTCAAAACAAATTCATGACTAAACAGTGAAATCCATTGATAAACATCATGGAAATTATTTGTTATCAAGTTAATGATTGAATGGTTAAACATTCTGGGATCTTTTTGGCAATATCTTTTACATGCTCATGACGTTTTCATGAACGATGGAGATTGAGTTTGAGGTCCATTTACCTCTCACAGGAATTCATAAGTTCAAATCAAATTTTGTTGAACATTGCGGTTTCCATTGTTGATTTTATTTTGATGATCGGATATCAAATCACTCGAATGCCCTAAACATATTATAGATCTTGAATCGCTTGCTTGTACCTTCCTCCCACAACTATTGTGTGCAAGGAAGTTACTGAGGGGCATTTGTTTATATAGACTTATTAGAAAAATCAAATAAAAAGATACATGAGGGCTAAAAATGAAATAAAAATATATATGTCCACAAATTGTCACGTGAAGAAAATAATAATAAAAATAAATTAAAAATCAAAAATTTATGAGTGAGAATAGAAATAAAAAAAGAAATGGATAAGAAGGGATTTTTGAATAAAATTTGAAATTTTAAAAAGGGGATAAAAATCTCTCGGGAGGTTGAGGATTTTAGGGGAAGTTGAAGATTTTGTGCAAGAGAAAAGGAGAGAGACAGGAAAAAGAAGAGAAGGAGGAGAGCAGGAGAAGGAAGAAAAAGGAAAGAAGAAGAAGAGAAAGAAAGAGAAGAAGACTAAGAGAATTGGCGTGGTGATGGTCGTGGCGTCATCGAAGACCTTGCTCCTCCTCGTCTTTATCTCTTTTCTCCGATTCCAGGTTCCGATCTTCATTCTAAGGCATTGAGGAGATCAATAATGACCGATTCTTGTGAAGAGAAACTTGAGAATCCAAACATCGTCAAAGTCTGACAATGGTCCTTCGGCTCTATTAGTTCCTCTCACACTCCCTCTTTCTTTCTCCAAACACTACCACAAAGACAGAGGATAGCATAGTGGTGGTGGTGACGATGTATATGGCTTCTGCCGCCGTCACCACCCTAGCAGAACCTAAGAAGCCTCGTTGCTTGTTCTTTTCTCCGATCCTAGATCTCGATCTCCATCCTGAGGCAATGAGAAGATCAATGGCGAGAGACAACATTCAATCATAAAAAAAAAAGATCATCGATGAAGTTCTTCATCAAATTGACTTGTTGGCATTTTGATATTTCCCCATAGGAAAAAGATCAATTGCTCCACCACGGCAAGCAAGATGATGTTCATAACCCTAGCACAAATCTCGAGGCATGCTTGAGAAACTCGTCAAGTGCTTATGACTTCGAAGAGGTAGATGCTCTTATAGAATTCCATTCAAAATATATATATGCATATACATGTTCTAGTTGCATCCATGCAAAATGCCTAGATTTTAGTTTTACAAAACAAAAATCCTCATAACCCATGCTTCACTGTTCATTCATTCCTATGTGAATATTAGTCATGGTGGGACATGCACTATGGATTGCTTTGTGAACCATGCATTCCTTGCTTAAATGAGTAATGAGTTATATACCATAGTAGCATGTCTTTATGTATTACTTGCCAGCATGCTTTCTTAATCAAAACCTCCATCTCATGTCTTGGCCTTTAGATTTGGCTAATATTTTGATGTAATCCGAGACAGAATGTTATTCGTTCGATAATTGGATTCTTTGTTAAAAAAAGAGGAAAAAAAAGAGAGAAGGGGCTCTGTTATAAAATTTGGCAAAAATTTTGTAGAAAAATTGGGTTTCATTACAAAATCTATGGAGAAGTAAAAAACGAAGTATTTGAGGACACATATGCAAAATTGTGAAAATGTGCGAAAATATGAAAGCCCGAGGGTTTAACTGCAAAAGCCATGAAAAATATGAAAATATGAAAGTTTGGGGGTTCATTTGCAAAATTTCATAAAAATGTGAAAATGAAAAAGTTAGAGGGCCTAAATGCAGAAGAAGAAGAAAAAAAGAGACAAGAAGAATAAAAAGGTTTTTTTTTTTATATATAGCAAAGATGAGGAGGGGTATCTCGGCAATTTTACAAGACCCCCTTAAGCTTACCATGATGTCTAATGCATGTCGACTGCTCTCTATTGGAGGGCCTCTTCATTGCCTCTTAACAGTCACGGAAGCGGATGGGCTATTGAAGATCTTTTTAAAACTCTCTTTGAACTCGTGGACCCGGTTCGAGACCATTGACTCTCTTTGGAGTGATGACTAACCTCTTTGAGCTCATGGACCCTATTTGAGGCCATTGACTCTCTTTCGAGTGACTGAAAAAATTCTAAAACCCTATAAAACTCTCTTTGAGCTCATGGACCTTGTTTGAGGGCCATTGACTCCTTTCGAGTGATGAAAAATTCCAAAACCCATAAAACTCTTTTTGAGCTCATGGACCCTATTTGATCTCATTACCCCTCTTAAGAATGATGAAAAATTCTAAAAAAAAAAAACCATACAATTCTCTTTGAGCTTATGGACCCTATTTGAGTCCATTGACTCACTTAGGAGTGGTGAAAAATTCCAAAACCCATAAAACCCTTTTTGAGCTCATGGACCCTGTTTGAGGCCATTGACTCTCTTAAGAGTGATGAAGAAATTTCAAGATCTTCAAAAGCCAAGCATTCTAAAACAAAAAAAAAGAGAGGAAAGAAAATCAAATCAAAATCAAGGCATTAACAAAATGATGAATCAACAGATGAGCTCAACAACCTCAAGATTACAGTGTTGAAGAGTTTATAAGTTGCAAAAAGTTTCACAAGCCTAAAGGCCGAAGCTTATGAAAAGTCAAATCAAGTTCCAAATCAAATCAAAGAAAACAAATTTTACAAATGAACCCAACAACCTCAAGGATGAAGAGTTGAAGAGTTCACAAGTTATAAAAAGCTTCACAAGCATGACAGCCGAAGCTTATGGAAGGTCAAACCAAGTTTGTGATTCATCGACATAGGGAATCCACAGCTTGAAATCCAAATTAAATCTAAGATGCAAAATCAAAGATCCAAGTTTCAAATAAATCAACAAATGAGCTCAACAACCCTCAAGGATAAAAGCGTTGGAGAGTTGCAAGTTGTAAATAGCTTCATGAGCATGAAAGTCGAAACTTATGAAAAAATCAAATCAAGTTCCAAATCAAAAATCTAAGATGCAAAAAGTCAAATGTCAAAGATCCAAGTTTCAAGTTTGAAATGAATCAACAAATGAGCTCAACAACCTCAAAGTTAAAGTGTTGAAGAGTTCACAAGTTGCAAAAAGCCTCACAAGGTCAAGACCGAAAGCTTATACAAAAAATCAAATCGGGGTTCCAAATCAAATTCAAGATGAAAACGAAAAGTCCAAGTTCCAAGTTTCAAACAAAGTCAACAAATGAGTTCAACAACCTCAAAGCTAAGGCGTTGAAGGGTTCTAAGTTGCAAAAAGCTCCACAAGCATGATAGCGAAGCTCATGAAAAAGTCAAACCAAGTTTGTGATTCATCAACATAGGGAATCCACGTCAAATCAAAATCAAAATCTAAGATGTAAAATCAAAGATCCAAGTCTCAAATAAATCAACAAATGAGCTCAACGACCTCAAGGATAAAGCGTTGGAGAGTTCAGAAGTTGTAAAAGAGCTTCACAAGCATGAAAGCCGAAGCTTATAAAAAATCAAATCAAGTTCCTAATCAAAATCCAAGATGCAAGTTTAAAGTCCAAGTTCCAAATTCCAAGTTCCAAATAAATCAACAAATGAGCTCAATAACCTTAAAATTAAAGTGTAGAAGAGTTCACAAGTTGCAAAGAGCTTTACAAGCATGAAAGCCGAAGCTTATAAAAAAAATCAAATCAAGTTTCAAATCAAATCCAAGATGCAAAAGATCAAAGGTCCAAGTTCTAAGTTCAAACAAATCAACAAATGAGCTCAACAACATTAAGGATAAAGCGTTGGAGAGTTCACAAGTTGAGAAAAGTTTCACAAGCCTGAAGGGCGAAGCTTATGAAGAATCAAATCAAGTTCAAGATGCAAATTCAAATATCCAAGACATAACTTCATCAGTTTCTAAATCATGTTCAAGATGCATATTTCAACCATTGACGAAGACCAAAAGTCAACAAAAGTCAAAGCGCGATTTTCGGCAAAATAGTCGGAAGAAAATAAAAGGCTACAATTATTGTTGCGTCAAGATGATTAAATTCCAAACTTCTTGTATTTTCAATGAAGTCTATGAATTCATAAATAAAATTTATTTGTCGGAATCTGTTTCTTTCTTAATCGGAGGTTCCTGTGGCAATGTCCAGGATAATTAACACTAGGGGCTTGCCCTTGATGGAAGTCATGAACCCACAATCACTTGAAGTCTACAAAATATTAAAATTTGATTTGTGATCCATGCTTTTCATCCGGTCAATCCTAATCAAAGGCCGGATAGAAAGAAAGGAGCCCACAAAAAGTTTAATAAATAAATAAATAAATAAGCAGCGTGATAAAATTAGAAAAACAAAAAAAATCAAAACTATATGTTTTTGTTTGAACAAAAAAAAAATAAAACTTTTTACCCTTTTGAAAAGGAAATAGAGAAACCATTAAAATTCTTACTGATTTTCTTTGCACCCTGCCAAACTTTGAAAAAAATTGCATAGAGTGCGTATATTGCTAAATAAAAAAATTATAACATTTAAAAAGTCGTACTTTTATATGTGTCTTTTAATTAAGCAGATTTATATACATTCTGAAGTGTATAATTATTTTATCAACTTTCCATGGCTTCTATTGTTTTTTTAAAAATTTTTATAATAAATTGAGACTTTTAATATTGGAAAAATCTGACCAACCTATGACACATTATTGAATTTTTTACAAATAATTGTTTGAGCTAATCTAACCTACAACCTACGGACACTTTACCAGTAACCTTAATATATACTTCTCTTTACAAAAACGCCATCAAATACTTCAAGTAATTATTTTAACTACTTTCCCCGAATTACAACTACTTATTCATGAGACTTTAGTATTCGGAGATTTGGTCCACTTTTGACACAGTATAAGGCTTTTTTTTTTGTTAAAGGAAGCTACAAAAGCTTAAAACAAACGAAGGAGCCTAAAATTAAAGAAAAACCCTGCAGAACAAGTCTTCATCATCGACCGCTGAAGATCTCGCCCTTGGTGGAACAAGGAAAGCGCTGGCTCTGAACGTCCATGAACGGCTAAGCGATCCGCCAAACCTTTCCATTCGCGCGGTATCAACAGTATAAGGCTTTTACCAATGAACTCATTACGCTTGTTTTGATTCGTGTGTGTGTGTGTGTGTGCATTCAAACCAATCAAACCTGAGAGCCAACAACCTTTATAATTCTGATAATAATTGATAAACACCATTGAATATGTTGAATGATTATTTGATCTACTTTTATGAAATTGATTTTTTTTTTTTAATTTTTAAGATAATTCAAGAGATTTTAACATGGGAAGATTTCATCAACTTATAACACTTTATAAAGCTTTACACGTAATCATTAATTCATTAAGTTAGTCTAATTTTGAGTGTAAAGTCTCAGCCAATAAAATCTAAAGACACTTCATAGCATCAAGCTTTTACTATATACATCGAGAAAGTATTTTACTAACTTTTTTTAAAATTTTAAATTAATGAACTTTCAATATTGGTTTTCTTTTTTTTTTTTTAAGTATAATGTTGATGTTTTAGAATTAAGTAGAGTATATCTTGTTAAAAATAGCTGAACTTCGCTTCTTGAATAAGTTTAATAGGTTAGATATATTCTTTATTTTCTATTCCTCTTCTATTCCTCTTCCAGCATCTACAATCATGATTCTTTGAGTGTTGATTCTTTGAGTGATGAACTTATAAGTACACTTTATACCTAGCTTAACAAAGGAAAGAAAAGACCCCCTCGCATGAGTCGTATAACATGCATGAAAAGTTCCAAGCATTCATCTGCTGTCTTGTTTCCTTAGTACAACTCATACCAAATTAAGCAAATAAACTCAATTATATTGCACTTCTTCTTCCTAACAGTACTCTTTCATTTCTCTTGTAGTCCAATCATGCCGGAGCGGGAGAGCAAGGCCACTGCCACTGCCAAAGATGAATGGGCAATCCTTATGGATGACAGTGAAAACTATGTGAAAATACTTAGGTCCAACACCAAGCCTCTTATTCAAAGAGTCCCCAAAGTCCTCTACAAGCAAGAGACCAACAACAGGAAGCTCTTCATCCCAGAGGTCATAGCCCTTGGCCCATATCACCATAACAACCAGGATCTCAAAGACATGAAACATCACAAGTATTTGGCCGCCAAACAGTTAATTGGAACCAAACCCATACACGTCTTCAAGGCAGGAATCAACGATGTCATCTCCAAAGTGAGAAAGTGTTACAAAGAGGAGCTGCAGATGGACGACGATAAGTTGGTCACAATGATGTTCTTTTGACGGTTGTTTCCTCCTCCGCTTCATTGATTTATTTGTGAAGCGCAAGTTGGATGAGCTCCAGATGAGAGCCCATCTCTGTGGCTTCATTCACAAGGACATATTACTTCTTGAGAACCAGGTTCCCTATGTGGTTCTCAAAGTCCTGATGAACATGACGACAAAAGGTGGACATAGACTTGTTCATGGGGATAATGATTGGAACCAGCTCGAACAACACACGGGAGGCTGAAGCTGAGCCAGTCCACCTTCTCGACCTCTTCAGGACCACGTTGCTAGGCAAAGCAGCAGTGACAGCACCCATCTTGCCAAATGCTGACAGGCAACTCTTCCGGTCGGTTACTGAGCTAAAGGAGGTGGGCATTGAGTTCAAGAAAAAGCGAGAAATCGTGTCTGAGAGATGTAACGTTCAATGAAGGCTACATCCACAGCTATCTCTCACTCCCACTGGATAACAATAGATGATTCATTCCAGTCAAGATTCTTGAACATGATAGCAATGGAGATATGCCCGGACAGCAAGCTGGAGCATGCAATCCAGTCCTACATTTGGTTCATGGACTGTCTCATTGACCGTGCAGATGATGTGAAGGAGCTGAGATCAGCAAATATTCTTGTTAATTATCTGGGGAGTGATGAGCAGGTTGCTAATCTATTCAATGAGATATCTACTGATTTGGATCCTGATCTTCGTACTTATGGGGAGGTGTTGTCTGGGCTTCAGAGGCATAGAAATAACAACGTTAGGGTATCCTTTGTGAGGTTTTATAACACTCATTTTAGCAGCCCTGGACGGCCATTTCCTTCTTTGCAGCTGCTTTCCTTCTCCTGTTGACAGTGGTGCAGACAGTGTTTGCTGTTTTCCCTCCGAAGTCATGAGGGTTTGCTATTGTGATTTGTGTGTTTGATTTGTTTGTAAGTGATTTTGGGGCGTGTGTGTGTGCGCTTTTCCCTTCTTCCTTTCTTTTCTCTGGGTGAATTTGTTTGCATGGAGCTGTGTGTGTGTGTGTGTGTGATTTCACAAAAGATTGTTTTATTGAATAAATTATATATAATAAATTTCTTTGAGTTTTGTTGGTTTTTGTTGGAAAAATTATTTCAATGCAGTTGAATTAATTTATGGAATAAATGTTCTTCTTAAGAATTTTTTTTGACATAAATGTTTATCATGGTAAGTTCAACAATTTTATGCTTGTATATGGTATTATAAAAAAAAAAGATTTAATCCCCTAATTAGTCCCTCTAAGTAGGTCAACTTGCTCTTTTTGCTCCTCCTATTTTAATTTGACCGACGAAAACCCCTATATATATTTATCATATTGGAAAAATGTTGGTCCTGTCTTTTAACCGACGTTGGTTTCTCCGTCCAATCTTATAGACATGGCATTTTTTCTGATTAAAAAAAATACTAAACCAATTCAAAATACCTAGAAACAGTTAATCATCTTCACTTTCCTTTAACTAACACTCTCTTAAGTTTTCTGATCTAGATCCAAATCAAACCCATATCTAAAAAATAAACACTTCATCATCTTCACTTTCCTCTCCCTTTCTCCACTTCACACCGAAACCCACAATCACGGCAATGACCAACTGATCAGAGTCTGTTCACCACCACATTCTCCCTTACGAAGAGTTGTCTAAAGAGCTGTCGAAAGGAGTGGAAGATATAATTGATGGCTAGTGAAGCGAATCCGAGGATGATCAAAGTGGACAATGAACATGGAGTCTGTATTGTTGATAGTTGATGAAGACATTGGAGAAGCATAAATTGTGTTGCTCTTGTGTTTATTTGAAAAATTTCAATTTATCATTTGGGTTTGAGCTTGTATTATGGTAAGTCGATCAAAAACAATACACTAAATTTTATGAGAGGTTTTTTTATTCCTGATGTGATTAGACAACCAACGTTCAATTACTCATAATTTGTGAGAGGTTTTTGTTCATACTGTAATTAAAAAAAAATTAAACAATGTTTAGTTACACATAATTTCTGAGAGGTTTTTATTCCTATTGTAAAAAAAAATTCACAACCATCATCCTGGTAGAACAGGTAAAACTAATATAATCTTTAATGGCAAAGCAGGCATCCTGTTAGACGAAGCACAATAATGCCATATATTGGCCTAATAATTACATTAAATCTACAGTTGACAAATTTTATCATTCAAGTTTAATAACTGCACTGTGTTGAGTGTAATGTGTGCAAAACTCAATGAAGAAGAACAACATTAATTTCAATTTAAACATAAGTGTTATCATTGTTGCACAAAACAAACATCCTAACAAAAAATTACAACTATAGAAAATAGTTCATTTCTTCACAATTCAATGTTTTTCTTTAGTGGAAGCATCTGTCATGCTTTCTTGTGTTGATGATTGTGAGACACCAACTTTTGCAGAACAATGTTGACTTTGTTCTTCATTTTGCTTTTTTTGTTTTTCACGAGTAGGACTTCTATTCCTCATCCTTTAATCAAGTCAAGCAAGAAGTAGTATGTGTGATAAAAAATTATAATAATAAATAAATGTATACTTTTCAAATTAGCCAAATATGTTTTCAAATAATGATAAAAACCTTACAAGTAGTTCATTGCCAGTGATGAATCCAATGGAATTTGGGAGCTTCCCTTCAAATGACAATTCCACCAGTATGGGCACCCTACAACTCAAGAAAAAAATAAATTTTTAGCATTCAAGACCTTAACAAAACCATTCAAATTCACAATGATTAAATGAAGTCATACTCTCAAAATTTGGAATGAACTTTGACTAGATGCAGGTGCTTTCCTCTTTCTTTTGGATGCAACAACCATTCCTCTACTTTCCTTCTCTTTCTCCTTTGATTTTTCCTACATTTTTGTACAACTTGATTACCCTCCACTTTTCTGAACTAATATTACCAAGTTACGGGTGTTGGAGTAGGTTGATGATGATTATCATCATTATTAAAGTACACAAGCACAATGAAGAAATTTTAAGTTGCATATAAGAAAATATTTAACCTTATAGGGAACAAAATTACTCACCAAGAAAGAAGTTCTTCTTGGACAGCTAAGCCTATTATGCCCTTCAATATGGCATATGCTGCACTTAAATTCCCTTCTTTGGATAATTTTGCCTTGCTCTTTGTTTTGGTTTCCAATGGGTCTCTGTTTCTTTTTGTTACAGGCCTACCGAGAATCCTTCTTCCTATGGGATGTAGCAAGAGACCTTCTACACCTATTGGCCAGAATGTCCTATCTTTCACTAGGTTAACAATATAGCCATATGCCTTCAGATAGCTTTCCTTCTTGAGCCAATTAGAAACATAATTGAGTGGATCTGCTCCAACAAAAGCAATGGCAGCAAGCGAATGTTGGCAAGGAATTCCAGTCTTTTGCCATTTTTTGCATGAGCAAACTTGATATGCTAAGACAATAACAAACGCTTCCCTTTCATGTAGTATCATATTATCCCAATACACCTCATGAGATGCACCCCCATTCCATTGGACCTGCCATTTAGCACTTCTTTCCCTTTTTTTTTCAATTTTTTAAACTATGTTAGGACCACAATCACACCTCCATTTCTTGGTATACTCTCTTTTTATAGCTATCCTAGTCATTACATATTGCCTAATGAATGTCACCATTAAATGCTTCACACTTATTATTATCTCATCGCTCACATTTGACAACGTTAGTAAAAAAGGCTTGACATCAACCTAAAATTGTCCATTTCTCCAGCAATTCCTCTAAAGTAACCTTTTCTCCTGGAAGTTAACACATCTGATCCAATTGTTTCTGCATCTCAGGCTGGCTAGTACACCTTGCAACATTCCAAAATTTAATTTGAAGCTCCTTGCCTTTGTGCCTTTTCCCCCATATAGCATAAATGTGTCTTGCACAATTCTATACTCAATCCTTGGTAGAAGATCATCTCGACTGACTGCGTATTAAAACCTACAAAAGCATGTATAATGATCACATCATAAATGTTGTACATGTTAATGTATTACAATTTAAGCTATGTATACCTTTGTGGATATCACTGCACCAATGCCCATCCCCATCAATAATGCCAAGATCGACTTCAACAGTCCGAAAACATGCCCATGTCTCACTTGGTCTCTTTGTACAATTGCTCCATGCACGTACATTTGGTATATGCAATCCCTTCCTACAACCACCAATAATTGTCCCTTCATCATACCTTTTAGGAAACACCCATCCAATCCTATGATCCTCCTACACCCCCCAAGGAGGCCATCTCTGATAGCTGCAAGCATATGTACATTCTCTGGAAAACTAGTAATTCAATTTGGTGCTGCCTTTCAGACTCAACAATTACATTAGAACTTGGTTTGTTGCCTTCACCTCCATTTAATAATTATTTATCACGCCAAAATCCTCCCTAAATTGCTGTTCAATTTTAACACTAGATCCCTAGCATTTCTGCATACCTGATTGGTGATGAAGACTGCTAATTCTTTCCTAACTAGTGCCCTCAATTGTCTAGGCCTAATGAAAGGCATGACAGTGATAATCTATCTAAATCTTTTAGCTATAACTAAAGTTGTCACCCTCCTATTTTTTGTGGCTCCAATAGACATGCGTGTTGTGAGACATAATGTTTGACAATAAATATTTTTTACCCACTACACCAAGAGCCCAAGATCAACCAGTTACATCCTTTAGCAAAACATCTGGCCCTAGCCGTCTTTGAATCATTTTTGATGTACTTAAACTCAAACCCTCTTCTTGTTGAATGTTCAAACAACTCATTTTTAAATAGTTTCTAAACCTTGAATCTTAAGTCTCGAAAGAAATCATCCAAAACCATGGATGAGTCAAACACCTTCCTACTGGAACTATGTCTTCTTGCAGCATCTCCTATAGAACTCTCACTTGTATCCTCAAAACTACTAGGATCTGAAGACTCCAAGTGGTCACTCCTCGCGAGCTAGCCACCTCACCAATGTCCCAGACTCTGTTTTGCACTATTTCTTACATCTCTATCTTTGCACTCGAACTTCATCACCATTGTCACAAGTGTTTTAAGTATCCCTCAGCATTGTCTTTTTCTAACTCAACATACCTTTTGACCTTATCCCTAGCCTCCTCTGATCTCCTCATCAAAGATCTAAATTATACTTTTATAAATGGGACATCAACTAGTGTCTTGTCATTGTCTTTTGGTTGAGTCACTACTATTGTCACTCGAAAACTGTCCCCGATCAAAGATCTCATTAACAACTTCAATTTCACAAATATTTTCATCACATAATCTATTGCAACATGTATTAGAATTAGCTAGCAATGCTTATGTTAGGGAATTTCCAACATTGGGCATCTGATGTCCTCAACGTGAAACATTTGCTTTGCCATGTTTTGATAATGTCTCTGCTAAGCCAACAATTCCTACATCATCACTAATATTGTGCAGTGTTCCCCATCATCCAAATAAAATAATTCCACAGTTTTTTCAATATCAAACCCTAGTTATTTGAGATCTCTTAATAAATCCCATTGGCATAGTTTATTTGGGTCCACAACAAACTCATCTATCTTCCCACCTCTATAATTGACTTCCCCTTCTCTTGATAGGGACCCTCTATGGTGATATCTTATAGTGCACTCATGAAATCTAGCCATTCTATGCTGTATAACAAAAATTCTGTACCTATTACTCACTCTTATGCAAGTACTGCTTTATTTTAATCAATACAAGCACTAGTAATTCTTCCATGCAAAGTTAGATTTATTTCACCCAATCATATTACTATAAGGTGTCGAACTCAATCAAAAATAGTTTTCATTCCACCGAAAACAACTTTTTCATGCAAATTTAGATTTATTTCACCTAAAACCGCTTTTTCTTGTTTGTTTACTTTCTATGCTAGTTCCATCATAGGATGTCAGATAGAAATATGAGACCAGGAAAAAAGAAAAAATAAAGGATTATATATAGCATAATACAAGGATTGAATTATGTCTAGTTCCATCATAAAGACCAAACAAACAAATACACAGCTTTTAACAGTCTGAAACAACCTGCATTCCATGCATCACAAGAGTACTATTTAATATAATCAACATAAAGCTTTTTTCAGTCTTCTGTTAGTGAATGTAGGCTTGTTGTTTATTCACTATAGCTTGCAGGTAGCTCAACTAGGATAAAGTATTCATTAATGATTGAATCATTTCTCTTATTGATTTTATTAGATTGCACTATTACTTGGTTGACCATTAGAAACTATTGTAGAGGTAAACTCCAATTACCTTTTAGTCGTGTAAGGAAGTATCATGTATAAAAAAAAATCTATATCACCAGTCTTTATTCTCCTTTTCACTGTTTCCATGCTGGCTCCCTACTCAGTGGAGTAATTTTGATCTTCAATAACTCTACTTGCAACTAAAACCTTATTGATAAATAAACCGAAATTTGTATAATACATTAGAACTACAAGTCTTATTATACCATGGTTACAGGTGTCAAATGTCTTTAAGTATGGGAGAGTGCCCTACACACTACTTTCATGAAGATCGGAGATGTGGATATGGCCATAAATATATACACATATACATCGTGTATATGTCTATATATACATGATATATGTGTTTGTGTGTGTGTGTGTGTGTGTGTATGTGTGTGTGTGTTAACATGTGAATCACACTCTTAAGAAGGGTAGTGAAGATCTTCAGTAAAACAAATAGAACCTAGTCACGATGGATTTAAATCAAATTAAACTTTAAATTAAATTAAATTAAAAGTTCTTAAATTCCATTATATTCATGAAAGTTAGCATTAAAAATTAGAGAGATAAGAATCAATTTTATAAAGATTAAAGTAAGATTTATGGGGTTCAAAAATAATATGATAAAGATGAAGTAATTCACTGAAAAAGTTTGAAGTTTGAGATTAAAAATGTAAAAAGTACAACTACGTAGAGGATGGAATGGAAAGAAGATGAGTGAAATCCAAACCATATTGTCTTGATGAACTAGTGTAAATTAAGATCAAGTGGGAACATGTAATCAAACAGAACCCCCCATATATCTTAGTGATGAAAAGATATGTATCCTGTAGAAACCAGAGGACTGAAAGGAAACAAAGAACACATGACGACTTAATTGAGCAAAATCTGCACTGATATTGGTTATATACAATTAGAAGTCACAGATAACTGACTGAGGCATTCCATGCATCACAAGAGTACTATTCAATGCAATCAACATAAAAGCCCAAAAATTGACACTTGCTCTAGCCTTTTGACAAAAGAGTAGCTTCCATTGCTTGTACTTTTGGAATGAGCTCATAGAGATGGTAGTTGTTGGATGTCCTCCACTCTTCACAGGGGAGAATGTGACGTGAGCAGGACTCCGATCGGGATCTGCTCATTGCCATTATTGAGGGTTTCAGTGTGGAAGTGGAAAAAGGGAGAGGAAAGTGAAGATGATGAAGTGCTTATATTTTGGATCCGGGTTTGATTTGGATCTAGATACAAAAACTTAAGAGAGTGTTAGTTAAAGGAAAGTAAAGATGATTAACTATTACTAGGTATTTTGAATTAGTTTAGTATTATTTTAATCAGGAAAAAATGTCATGTCTGTAAGATTGGATGTAGAAACCAACATCGATTAAAGACAGGACCAACATTTTCCACTATGATAAATATAGGGACTTCTGGTGGCCAAATTAAAATAAGGGGACCAAAGGCATGTTGATTTATTTAGAGGGACTAATTAGGGGGATTAAACCTATAAAAAAAACATTTTTTTGCATCCAAATGATGAATTAAAAACACATTTTTGGTGAGTTCCTATTTTTGTTTTCAATAAGATAATCCAGACATATATATTCAAATAGTTACATAAAACAAATCCTAAATCTTCTCATTCATAAATATATAAATAAATAATTATAGAGGAATTTATCAAACCATCCCTCAATCTTTACTCAATGACCATTAAGTATTTTTATTTTATCATAATCCAAGAAAACCCATCCTTTATACAACATGGCCTTCTTAGTCCAACTGTCCTCTAATGGAGTTAAATTGGGGATTAAATTACTCCTTTTCCCTTAGTGGGTTGGAGGTTTTACACAAGAGAGGAACTCTAATGGAATTACTGAATTACCCATGGAGGTTGTGCAAGTTTCAAGAAGGAAGTTGTTTTCCCATCACATCTGTTCGGATTCCAAGATCACTAACTTTAGAAATCTAAAAACTATCTACTTCCATCTCTTTACTCCTAGGTTTTACTGGAGGATTTAAACGCTATAGACATCACCATACTATGGTGAAAAACCTTTGAACCTTCTTCTTCACAAACACAAAAGAACAAGATGGAATACACCACACATCGACAGTATGGGGTGAAACCCTCTTTTCTCATAGTAAACATTGTGTTTTCAATCTTTTACTCTATCTTGTGTTCAATTTGAGCATATGAGAAAAAATTGTAGTGTTATGGGGATTAGTCAGGCTTGCGCCTACTTGTTCACTTCCAAAGATAAGCTGTTGAAATTCTATGGTATTGAATCATTTAGTTGTCTTCAGGTGTAGCACTTGATGTGTTCTTTATTGATTATGTTATGTGTTTTCTCATTTGAATACGGTCATCATCACTTTTAGCAGTTCATGTTGGACATTTGATTTACTCTTCAAAATTATATGGTAACCTAGCTTGAAGGGCACGTGATGTTTATGTTGTGTGTTACGTATTTATTTTCTCTCTTTAGAGTTCAAATTTTCATTCTAAATTGTAGGGACATTGTTCTTTCTATTTACCATGCTATGCACCTATTTAAGACCATAGCTGGCATCTCATGTAAACCGAATTTTTTTTGTATGCAGGAATCAACGACATGTCCAACCAAGTCATGAACCTTGTGAATGGAAGATGTTACCTAACACTAATCATGGACACCATACAAATGCTAAAGGATAATATGACAAAGAAACATTGGGAGTTACTCCGACACACACCATTTGCACATTTCATGGAAATAGAGGTTGTAGTCCAAGAATGCATTATCTTAGATTTGCTGCTACAAGTGTATGATGAGTAGACTAATACAATCAAGCTAGGCGACAGACACATCCAATTCAGGCGGCGAGATATGTCGACCATGCTTGGTCTACAGTGTAGCGGATTGGCAATTGACTTCGAAAGGAAGAAGGACATACGCAAATTTCAGGAGAAGTTCCTACCTAAAAGGGTGGACCAAAGCAGAGACTGCCTTGTAAGGATGTTATTTATATTAGTGCTTAGGAATGATGGCAACAAAGAGGAAAGCTTTGTGAAGTTGTTGTTAGTGTATATCCTAGGACTTGTGCTCTTCCCCACCACCTCATGCCCGGCACTAGGATGGCTAGCACAATATGTTGATGACCTACCAAGATTTCATCCATATGCTTGGGCCCATGTGGCACATAAGTGGTTGATGGATGATGTGGTAGCTGTTGTAGCACGAGTTAGATACAGGTGTTTTGGGAGGTCTTCATCAACAGTACCTATGGGGATGCATCATCGCATTGAATGATTAGTTTTACGAGGTTACAGGGACAAGGAAAAAACATAATTTATAAGATTACTACGCATCATGTGCTATAGTGAGAATAGTTTTAAGAAATAATCCAGCGTAGGGAGCCTGCTGGAGACACTCACTGGGAAAGAGGTAAGCAGTTTCTTCTTTTATTTATTTATTTTCTCATGTCAGTTCTCTTCCTTATGGCAATTGTATAGGATATCAGCATAGTTGTTCACATTCAACTCTTCCATGTCAAATATTTATGTTTCTATTTGCAAAATGACATTTCCATTTAAAAAAGATCATTGTAGTTTGGTATTAACCTTTGAAGGATAACATTTCTGAGTCCTGAGAAGAAAACCATGTTCAATATCAAAAAACAACTGATTATATTTTAAAATCTTACTTTATATTTATCGCCTAATAATGTAGTTTATGTATGCATTTAAACATACAACTCAGTGGTTATTATTATGACACAGTTCGAACCATTGGCCCGAGAGGACTAGTTTGAATTTGAAGTTATTGGTTCTAGAAAAGTTGACTATAGGGGCTTGAAAAATAGTTTGGTGGAGTTATCTACCCATCCCTAATCTTCAAGATTCATCAAAACAAGGTAGATAAAAGGTTCCAATAAAGCGAGGGGGAAGTCATCATCCAGAAGACAAAATCGAGAGGTTCTACTAGCTAGCATCGAACAGAGTGGTCATAGTCATTCCTCCCTTCGAGTCCTGAGAGGGAACATGTGGATGAGAATAAGTTTACTCATTTATTGGATGAGATTAGGTCACTGCAAGCAAGGGGCAGCGTCTTGAAGGGAACATCTCAAATGCATAAGGATAAGGGCGATGAGGACACAATGAAGCTAAACCTGAAGAATGATGTTATACCTTTTTAGAAGGAAGTAGACCCCTTCCTACTAGAAGCGGGGACTCCCTCTGAAGTGAGCCCGCCGTAACATTATTTCTGACGAAACATCGGATGAGATCCAGTACAAGATGCCTTTCACCCGTGTTGTAAGGGCAGCGACAGCTTCTCATTTGGCATCTCTTTCCCCACTAAAGAAGTCAACAACACCTGCAGAAGGGAAGAAGATGGTCACATTACCTCCATCTCTATTGACTATAATAGATGAGCAAACAATGGATGACATCGACCAAAGTGGTTGAGTCTCTATAGGTTGAGTCTAATGAAGCACAAGTTGAAGTTAACATCAGAAACCCAATGCAATAAGCATCAACATGGGGGCCAAATAACATACAAGAATCAAATGAGGGATATCATCCGGTGAGTAGCACAAGATATGCACATTGATATCGATAGTGACATACCTCAACCCCTAACAAATTTTATATCATTGAGGAAAAGGCCTGAAGGATTTTAAAGGCTAACCAAACTACAACAAATGACTCTTTCAGTCTTCCTTAACATCCGAATGGATGAGTAAGTCTATTTCAAAAACTTATTAACTCGTTATATTCATCAGTACCTATTTTTTTAGTTTCAATGGGCATGAATTGTTTACGGTTTAGAAAAACAACTTAGCGTATAAAAAGCGGGGTTTTAACTATTTATAGCACATTATTAGTTAACTTTCAACTTTATTATGTAAGAACACTGTGATCGTATTGTTTATTTCATTTACGGTTCAAGTATTGGAAGTATGTGTTTGCAATTAGCATTTCATCACCAATATCGACGCATCTATGTTATGTTATTATCTCTTTCTGCTAAATCTTTTGTTTGAATCAGAACATACATCTGGGTCAGTGAATGGGACCACACAAGTCGTGCCTATCTGTACACCTTGTTAGATGCAAAGCATATGGTACCAGAGGACATTGTCGACACCTTCGTCTTGATGGTGCTCAATTCAATGTATACATATCTAGGACAATTTGAGCTGAGGGCAACCATCACTAGACCAATGGTCCTTGCCCTGTCTAAAAAGGAATACTCCACTCAGGCGCTGCACAAAATGCTTGCCCCACCTTGTATGACTATCCTTCAGTGGGGTTGATACTCATGCCAATCGTTTTGTACAAGCACTACCACCTTCTCGTTCTCGAGATATAAAAGAAAGAATACTAGCACAACTCATCACTTACAAGTGTTGTGTATGATCAAGCAACAAGGGACATGGTAAAATCCACAAAATCTTGAACTTCTTTACATGCCCTTTCATGCTATGTAACTTGTTAACATTGTGTTTGCTCTTTAGGGAGCCTGATTCGATGAATATATTCAGCTGGAACTTAGTATTAGAGACACTATCTTGTACCCACTCAAATATGTAAAAAGAATGTCCATAGCTGAGGCTCGGTAGTCTTGACTGTTCTATATATACAATGTGATTTATGGAGCAGATCTTCAACGGTGAAGATCTCCATATACCACTAGGTGACATTGAGTTCTTGAGACTAGAGTATGCAGTAAGAATTTAGGCTAGGTGACTTAAGCCTTGCACCATGATAGGGACGCAAGTGTATGTTCTGATAGCATAATAATAGTATGTGTAAAGTAAGATGTCGTTCCACAGAGAAAAATGAGAATACTAGTAGTAACTCTAATTCCAAAAATTAGCCTAATTGATTGAGTGATGTGTGTGTGAACAAAAAAGAATAAAGTGAGAAATATGGAAGTAAAATAGGAGAGAAATTAGGGGAAAGAATGGTGCTTGGGCATAGCATCCCTCTAGGGTTTGATAAAATGCAGGACAAAGGTTGTCTATATATGCAATCCTATTTGAGTCGAGAGGTTTTATAATTATACTAAACCCCTCGTTAGAGGATAAAGAGTAATTGAATTGGTGCAGAGCTAATACAGACATCCGCATAATCGCATTAACGCTCTATGAAACCTCATTGTAGGCTAATGAGAATCTCTTAAGTTGATAATCTCTCTTATGAGGAGAGATTACCCCTAGTCCGAATATAAGTAGAAATGCGATTTCTCCTAAAATCTACTCTACATAATTGTAAAGAGCACTGAGAGACTCATTAACTCACTCAGGAGAATTGACAGAGACGGATTCTCCAAAGTACCCTATGTCTAAACTTACTCACAATTCCCTCTAATTACGACATATCTATGGTAGGTGGAAATTTCTTCTCTCCACAAAGCACATCAAGAATGACAACTAGAGCTTTCGCCACAATAGCAATTAAGCATTTAAACACACAATTAGACTCAAATAGAATGGATTTCAATAAAGTAAACAACTAAATTACATGAATCCAACAACCAATGTCAAAGAGTAAACCCTAGGAGTTCACTATGCCCAAATATCTACAAATTAGCCCTCCATTAGTAGATGGTAATCATTCAATAAGCTAGACATGAAGAGAGACATTAAAAGCATAAAAATCGCATTCTCAATCATGTTGTAGGTGAATTGCCAAAGAAACCCTAGGAAAGCTTCCATGCACGCCGTCAAGGTGAGCTTGATGGCTATGATATCCTATCCCCGTGAATGTGGACCAAATCTCCTCTAAAATCACCCTTTGAGTCCTGGCGGTTGGTCTTCTTATTTCCCTAGCTTCACCTCCAAGAAAAATCTAAAAGAAACCCAAAGAATGCCATAAAAATCCTCATCATATCTATTTATATTCGACTGCTTACAGGCTGCTTATGAGCATAAGGATGTGGATATAAGGAGCTGGAGAAGATGAGTCATGAGTCTTATCGGATCATTTACGGCCGTAAGCCCTATCCGTAAGGTCTTCTATCTATATTATGGTCCAGCTTCACTGTACTGTGCCTTGCAACCGCCCTTACAAGCATAAGCTCTGGTCGTAAGCTCCTTTGGATGGTCCTAACGGCCATCTTTACAGGTGTAAGTCCTGCCTATAAGATCATTTGATTTGACACTGAACTCCTCCTTATAAGCATAAACATGCCCATAAGGTTCTTTGGAAAGTGTTTACGCCCGCAAGTCAGGTAGTAAGCTGCCCGTAAGCCACTCAGTGTACCTTGTCCTTATTAAATCGATACCGAGAGAGCTCTAACTTTTTCATTTAATATTTGGAGTGCTTCTTTTGGTTCTTTCTCATCTTTAAGTATTTTCTTCAACCAGAGAATGCAAGCCATACTAGATTTAGCATCAAATCCCATAATATAATCCTAATATAAGCCAAATGAGTGTACAAAATGATATGAAATGTATGAATGTTTTACACTCATCAAACTCACCCACACTTAAGATTTTGCTTGTCCTCAAGAAAAATAAACATTACAAACCAAGTGGAGAAAGTCCAAGACCTCTAGTGCTCAAGAATTGTGGAGTTTCAAAAGTAATCGGGTTTCAACAATTTAAGAATGCTAAAATGCCAAGTTTCAAAAATAGTGAACACCCTATTCAATGTTATCAATGTGTGTGTGTTACAACTCTCTACTTCACTTCTTTTGACCTAGAAGACTTCAATAGCACAAATTTCATAAACATCTTCTTATTTGCAAGGTGGTATCTTCACACAATTCCTATGGTAGCCTTTTCTCACGAGGCTTCGTTAAGTGGCTTTCAAGCGTAAGAGAGGTAGCTCTTTCCACATCTTTTACTAGAATACGGTAGCTTTCACACTCCCAAAGTGGTTTCTCTTTCCCTCGTTAGGGGCATACAAAGTATCCAACTTATCGAGAGTAGCTTCACACATCTACTAAGGGTAGCTCTTTCTGCTTGCCATCATTTTTTTCTTTGTTCTTCTTTTTCAAAAAAATTCTTTCAAATTTGCAAAAAAATTACTCCAATTAACCACATGAAGTAAAATGAACTAAACTACAAAGTCAAACAAGGTCTAAGCAATTACAATAGAGGAGTTGTGTGCTCTAATTGGGTGAATAACCAAGAATAGAGTGCAAACTAAAAAAATATAGAACTTGAAAAAGGAAGAAACTCACACGAGTCCACCCTAATACTAAGAAACTCCCACTACATTTCAAATGCAAAGTGTCATAAGTCAAACTTGGCATGTAAGAGAGTTAACAATGAATCTTAAACCCCTCCCCACACTTAAATCATACATTGTCCTCAATGTGTAAAAAAGATGAATATTTAAGACAATGTAAGCACGAATAGGGAAAGAGTGGAAAAATAAGTACTTCCCGATTCAAATTTGAAAGTCCATTGATGCATGAAACTGTTCTAGTATACCTGTTGAGGTGCCATAGAAGTGGGGGTTACTCAAAGTCAAGAAAAAGACCGAATGAGCATCCCTTTTTAATTGAGGATGGTGGGTGTTGCAATTAAGTCCTACGAAGACAAGGGAAGACGTTTAAACTCAACAAATAAAAATAACAAAAATGGAAAGTAAAATCCACTAAAAGTCTCAAAAATAAGTACAAACTAAGCAGGGCCAATCCTTGCCAAAAATGTTGAATACAAATACTAAAAATGAAAAGACAAGAATAATGAAAAGAAAACTAGTGTTCAGTGGTGTCAGAAGGTACTAAGTCAGATGATGGATGAGGTGTCGGTGGAGGTGGCAATGCAGGTAGCATTGGTGGAGGGATTAGTCTGGATAAAAGGTCCCGGGCACGATCGAGGTCGGGCTCAAGCCATGCCTGTGTCTCAAGAAGGGTCTTCTGGCCCTCTCGGATCTTCCTGACCTCAGCCTGCAACTCTTGTATCTCAGAGGGTAACTTAGGAGCTGTTGGGCTTACTGCATTCACCGGTACAGTAACTAATGGAAAGGATGACTCGTTGTCAGACCCATTGTCCAACTCCTCATCCTCAGTCTTACCCTTTCTAGTGGCTACCATCGTGGTAGGGGTGAGGATCCATCTGGAGGCGCGGTGCACTACCATCCCCATAAAGTGTAGGGTGTCCATCCCTAGGGGGTAGTGCCGCCTACGACGTCCTCGCCCTCTAGCCGATTTTCCTGCCCATCCCTCTATTAAGTCTAGTGATGTAAGGGCCGGCGAAGATCGCACCCAGCTATACATGCTAACCTGATGTGGCATGAAATCGGCCATAATGTATCAGGCTATAGAGGAAAAAAAGCTCCGACCATCCCACCAGTCTTGTGTTGTCCTCTACACCTGCAAATGAACAAGCAATGATAACATATACGTACCTGTGAACCAGTATTGACAAGAATGAGGCCTTTGTGAGATCCGGCTCATAGCTCCGACCACTGCTAAGACAGAGCCACGCTCCCTGTGGTGTAACTCCAAGTGGGAAGTCGATAAGGAGTTACTCGTAGTATGGGGTACAAGTGAAGTCTATGTCATATAGGCCGACAACAGAGCAAACTCCATATAGGTCATGGTCCTCTACGCCCCGAATAGCTAAAATCGGATGGAGCCCATAAGATCCAAGCGGACCAATGCTCGGTCCAACACAACTGTGCTGAGGACCTCTAATGTGGTGTCACAAAAAACCTACTTCTTATAGGAAAAGGCTCGACTCCATCCACTAGTCTGGAGCATCCCTCTCACCTCCTCCTCGAGCCCCAACTACATAAGGATAGGTAAATCCACTGTGCGAGACTAACCAAACTACTTCATCTACAAGCGGGAAAATTGCTCTCAGAAGCAAACCTCAAAAAAAAGTGGGGGCCAAAGGGACTGGCGGAGTTATTGTCTCCTCCTCGGGGGCAGAACCGAAGTGGAAATATCAGTCTGTCCCTTCTAGGCTGGCCTAAAAGCAATCTTCTTCGTTTTAGTCATCCTGCAAAAGAAGAATAAGATGTTTAGAACACAAAAATTAAAAATTTTCCTAAACCAGGAGTGCTTACCGCCTGCTAACAAGCAAGCTTATAGCTGTAAGAATCGGGGAAAGTCACCTTTACGATGAGCATAACGGTCGTAAGCCACAAGCTCAAGCCATAAGGATCCCTCCTGTACATTAGAGTTCAAAATTTTACAAAATTCGCATAAAAAACAACATTTAACCATTTCTAAACATCCATACATTCATTTTCATGCACTATATTAATCATTCAACTCAAAAATCACAAAAATGAATGTTACCTTTGAGAAAAAGAGGTAAATGAGAAATCCGACCAGTAGAAAGCTTGAAACATAGTCCAAATTGGTTCAAAAACACTCACAAGCAAGAGAGAAAGATGAGGGGAAGTGAATGAGAGGAGAATGAAGCACCAAAGACCAAGATTTGCTAAAAAATTAATTCAAATGAAGATCAAAGGTCGCCGGCGGCTCTAAAACCCTAGGTGCTTATGGTTGTAATCCGCAACTGTAAGTCTCTCTCAATGAGCAATTACAGGGGCTTAAATCCATAAACCTGTCCGTAAGGGTACATCTACTTTATAACCTAGGTTACGACCATAGGAGCCCTCGTCCCACGTGTAGACCATAAAAGTTCTTTTTATTGGCTCTTACGGTCTCAGCTTACAGCGTGAGGGAGCTTGTAAGGGAACCTAGGTCATATCCCATGGAGGTTATGGGCCATAAAGGGGTTCTAGTATGCCCGTAAAATGCTTTGGACAACCCTTATGGCCTTATTTATGGGCGTTAGTCACCCGTGATAGAACCTTAGAACTATGCTCTTCGAGATTTCATCGGGTCGTAAATGCACACGTAATATGCTCTAGAAACCTTTTGCGCGGTGGCTTATAAGCGTAAAGAAGCCCGTAAAGCTCTCTATTGGGGCATTATGGCCATGCTTATAAGCGTAAGTTGCTCAGTAAGCATTCTTGAAGATTTGAGTAGAGTTTCCCACGTTTCTACAGTTAAGCTCAAAAACAAATGTGACCTGTAAAGCACAACGTGCGCATATTTCGGCTAAGTTAGACTTTGATCAAGTAAACATGGTAAAGTATATAATGAATCTATCATGGTTATACCTCATGATCCCACAAAATGAATCCATTCAAGACCTACAATTGAGAAAATCAAATAACCTTCAAGCATCTAATCAGCTGAAATAAAACATGAAGATAAAGCATATGTTGACCTTCACTGCTCTCACCAAACTACATTTGCTATGCTTCAGAACAAGGTAACAACCAAAATGGAGAAGTAGATAAAAAGACCACAAAAATAACACCTAACCATAACTCAACTAAGTTCCTCCAACTAGAAAAATGAAGAAGATAAGCTTCTCAACAAAGAAGAAAGAAGAAGAGTAGTACCGTATCATTAAAAAGACCATGAAGGGAACACCTAACCACACCTCAAGCAAGCTTCTCGAATAAGAAGAATGAAGAAGAAGCTTCTCAAGGAAGAAGAAAGAAGAAACCCAGCATCATATCTATTACCAAAGAATAACAACAAAAAATAAGAAGACGACAAGAACAAGAAGATTGAAGAAGAAAAGCTTCTCAAGCAAAAGAAAGGGATGATACGACCACCATCATACCATATTTGTACAAGCCTTTCCTTTGACATTACCGAGAGCCAAATTTCCCGCCTCAAAACACAAAGGACAATGCCGGCATTTCAAAAAATTCTAAAGGTGCAATCTAACAAAAGGGACTAGAAAGATCACCAGTCAAAAAGGAAGGTCTGGTTGGTTTACATTCATGTCAGAAGGACTTATTGGATATTTTTAAAAGTTTTAGTGACTAAAATGTAATTTACCCATAATTATAATGGTTTACTTAAAACTATTTTTTTCAAGAAAAATATTTTTTTATTAAAAAAGCTTATAAATTTGTTGATTTTCATTTATTATTTATTGAAGAATCATTTGCAGTAAATTTCTTCCATCAACCTGATCATTATTAGAAAAAATAAATGCTTTTCAATAATTGGTTCTCTAAGCTTTAATAATGAAATAAAAAAAATGATGAATTAGCTAACAACTAAAGTGTAGTGTAGATTTTTCGTTATTGGTGTTTCCAAAATTTCTGCTCCCAAAGATGAAGCATGAATGAATGATTAATTTTGAAAAATGAACTTTAGTTTTTTTTTTATTTTGCAATTTTCTTTGTGATTTTAATAAGTCATTTTTCATTTAATATTATCTTTAAATACTACAAATACTTGCATTCTTCAATAAAGGGAAAGTTCTCTCTCTCCCTATTATTTGACCACAAATATTAGGTTTTTTGTGTCAAAATTGTTAACCAACACTGTTATTTAGATTAAATATTGTGATAACTTATGTTTTTGTTACTATTACAATGATAATTGTGATAATGTAGTATATGTTACAATTAAGTTGTTTGGCTAATTGTGACAAGATATATTGTCGTCACTATAATTTTTCATTTATTGTGGCGCAAGTCTTTTCCATCACTCAACATCAATTCTTTGTTACAATAGTTTTGTCACAAAAAATTTAACCATTTAGTGCCTACTAAATATTGTAGCAAACATTAAATTTTCTAACCATGTTATTGGATTTTTACTAATAAAAAAGTTAATTGCCACTATAATTTGGATTAGTTGTGATGTCTAATTATTTTATCACTATTACAATTTCAATTATGAGAACTTTGTATTTATCATAATTATGTATCTTATCTGTTGTGTCAAGAATTTAGGATACAAAAAAAATTCAACATGTAGTGTCTACTGAATATCGTCATCAAAATATAAATAAATATATATAGTCTTTTATAAATTAGTATATGTGGTTGTAAAAATATCTTATTAATAAAATATTAAAAATTCTATTTTCCTACCCAATCTCAAGATTAATTTATAGATTTTTTTTAAAATTTATTAGGTGTTTTCAGTAATTATAGATAAAATTTAAAAGGTTTTTAAAATTATAATTTATCCAATACTCAAAATTTATATTATAAGGCTTAGAAAAGAAACCTTTAATTTAGATCTAACTAGGATTTATAGTATTGGAGAAAAACTTTTAAAAATTTAAATTTAAATTAAATATATATTTACCAAATTTCACAAAACAAAATCTGGATAATATAATTTTTTTATAAAATATGAAATTTTTAAAAGATATATATCCTCAATGAATGTAATACATAAAAGGAATAAACATATATGGTGAAGCCTTGAGCACTTATGCACCTACAGAGATCGGTGGCAATGGTTTTTGCTTTATTTGATTCAAAGAACCAAAGTGCTCAATATGTAGAGATGCATATTATTGATGGTCAGAAAATTTGCTTCTTTTCCTTTTCTTAAATTCTTTTGCTTAGTTTTATGCAATGGATAAGAAATAATTGTTGTTTGCTTTATCTTTTTCATCTTCAAAGTTAGGTTTATTGGATTTTTTCAATAATGGTTATTTGTAGGGTTTTCTTTTTCAGTAGTTTGAATCTTAGGTTCGTATTGGATTTTTTTTTTCAATAATGGTTATTTGTTAGTGTTTTCCTTTTTGGTACTTTGAATCTTAGGTTTATATCAATTATGTGTTATTTACATTTTGATTGTGTGATTTTTTTAATGAATCTTTTATCTAATGAAGACAACAAAAACCAAATGTAACATGAAACTTGTCTCTTCTCAATTGAGAACAAAGAATGGTATGAAAGTTGTAATTAAATTAGAATTTTTGAAAATTTTAAAATTATTTTATTAGATTTTATTTTTTTTCTAAATATACAGAATAAGCATTAAGAAGAGGGAATAACATTTAAGTCCAAAAGAAGAGCCAAATTATAGCGGAAGCTGAGGTTGAAAAGCAAAAAGGAAGATTTAAATGCATATCCAGAGTACTTCATCTCCAAATTTAAATTAGAGATTAATTTAACATAATTTTATAATTGTAGTTTGGATATTTAAATTTCTAATTTTATATATTGAAAATAAGAATTTTGTATTTTTAGTGATATTTATCTTATTTTATAAAATATTAAATACTTTTATTTGCTTGTGTGACACTATTTTTCTACTAAAAAAATTTATTTTTGTGACAAAAATTATTGAAGATATTACTTTATATTTATCACTAATAATTATATTCATACCAACAATTAGTATATTAGTGACAAAATTAATGTAATAATAATAAACACTACTATTTTAAATCATTTTAGTGTCAACAATGGTGTCACAATAAATGAACTATTGTGACCACTTTATTCGTCATTGTTTCATATTTTTTGTGTCAACAAAATTATCATAAATAGTAACGTTTTGTGACAATATAATTTGATCATAAATACCAATGTTTTTAGTAAAAACAATGTTTAGCCACAAAATTTTGAGTATTTTTCACTACATAGTTTTATCACCAATATTGAAGTTATTAGTGACAATAATTTGGTCACAATTTTTAGTGTAACTGTGGCCAGATTTCTAAAGTGGTAATTATTGTACTTGCTATGGAGGTACTTGTGACAAGAGGTGACGACCTCAAAAATTAGCCACTATTAATAATAGTGACAAAAATTACTACTTTTAGTAACAACTTTTGGTTATCATTAAAAAGTATAATTTTTGTAGTGCCAACTTCTCTTCTAAACCCAAAATTAAATTCCCTCTTAATTGTTAATTATGAAAAATTCTCATTAGGGTTGAAATATAACAATTTCTTTTTCTTTTTCTTTACAAATGCAACAAGTGTATAAACACCCAGGGCCATGCGCACGAAACAAGAATTTGATCGTCTAACCTATGCAACCTCACCTAGTAATGGGGGGTTTGGGCTACAAGCTTGCACCCACAGACAGAGACCGTTACTACCACTACATCCAGTAGGACTTGAACTCGGGGCTTTCAAGTCCACGTATCAATATCTTATGAGGCTAATGTCACTAAGCTATGAACCTTTTGGCTTTTTTTACAAAGTGAACTAACCACTATTTATGCATAAGTCAGGATTTCAACAACTGAGCACCGATGCAAGATTCCCATGCCTTAACTTAGTTGGGCTATGCTATTGTTGGTGAAATAACATTTTTCTATTTTTACCTTCTTACCATTATATTTTCTTCCATTGAACTAAATAATTCCTTAAAATTCATCTCAGATTAATTGTTCCGATTAACATTGTCTCTTTCTTCTTCTTTTATAAATCCTTTCTTGTTACAACTATTCTACTTATTTACTACAATACAAATATTCATTAGAAATCATGAAGTAAACCAAATAACTTAGTAAAAAAATACCCAACCATATTGTTCGATTGAAACATGAAAAATCTTTGATTTATGTTGGGTAGACCCTACCTCTCTAGTTTTGTTCTCTTTCTTTTTACAATGTTTTAGTACGGCCAGAATACACATCCATCAAAGTGTTCCATATGTCAGTAGCTGTATCGAATCTGATCGACTACAAGCTCCAAAGTCTCTTCAGAAAATGTACTAATCATTTAACCACAGTCAAATCTATATGACCTCCTCCATGTAGCAAACATAAGATCCTCTAAAGCATCATCTGTGGAGTCACTAGAAGATAACATAGTTCTAGATGGCATAAGTAACGTACCATCAAGAAAACTAAGCATATCTTGAGACTTGATCAAGCTAATGATCTAAGTCTTCTAGCGGAAAAATTAGTTGGACGTCAGTTTTAGGTTAACAAAATTGGTGATGTTGCTAGTGGAGAAAGGTAAAGGTCAGTAGCGTTGACCTAAGAGAATGATGCATGATTTTCCCAAATGCACAGATTGCATCAAGTGATAAAGTGTTATAAATGCAAGGTAGTAGATTCCACGAGGACAAGAAGTACTACTACTAAATATAGCTAATTAAAATCAAGGTTGATGAATAAAACTAAAATTAAATTAAAAGCTAAAGTAAACAAGATAAATTGTCAAAGACACTATCAAGCATAAAAAGAGGTATCCGGATAATAAATCTCCCTAGGATGATTTATAAAGATTTAGACACGGATATTGAACTATCGTTGAGTTAGTTAGATCACAACTATTCATAAATCATGTCCACCCCTTTCTCAAGGCGATGAACAAATAATCCCCTATCAAGCAAGGTTGGAATCTCTTCCCTACCTATACTCAATATGATTCCTTGAATACTCCATGAACCTCATAAAATGGATTAAACCCCTCTTTCTAAATCATATTAATCCATTTCTAAAGGTGACTATTGACTAATCCTCTACCGAACCAATGGATAGGATCTCTTCCCTATCTTGGCGCAATATGATTGTATAAACACTTGATGAAGTCTAGAAGTAGCGTAATCTTAACTGGGCTAATTCAGGCACTTAACCTTCTACCCTTAGGTCTATGTCCAAACCCCTTCAATTGTGGTAGATCTATGCATAGCAATTTCTCTATCACCTACATATGCATCAAGCATGAAATCGGGTTCTTGCAACTATATGAAAATCATGGCATTAAAACACACAATTGAATCACAATCAAAATAAAATCAAATATACAAGCCGGAGTATAGCCTACCATCACTAACATCAATCAACACTGTGGTAGCTAGGTGGCCAAGACTGGTTTACTCAAAATGAGGTATCTTGACATCGTCATCTATATCAAGAATGACAAAATCTACCAGGAATATGAATTTATTAACCTTTACCAAGATGTTATCCATGGCTCCCCTATGATGCCTAATTGACCATCCGCTAATTACAAGGCCATCCTAATCCGCTTAGGTTCCCCTAGATCTAATTTCCTAAAAATCTTGTAAGACATTCCATTATTTAATGAACTATGTGAGCGAGCTTAAAGACGCATGTGCATGTATTGATCAAATAATAATAGCATCCTAAAAAGCAAAGTTGATTCCTTAGGGGAAAATGAGTATTAGCTACTAGCTCTTTTCCTATCATATTATCTAGTTGAACAAAGTAGAATTCAGATTTCAAACAAGAAAACAAACAAAAAGCTATGAATTTGCTTTCGAAATCACAAACAAGTATTTAAAAATATTATTTTTATGAGAATGGTGCTCAGAACAAGAATTCCTTTGGTTGTTAAGTGTGAAAGAATTCTAATTATGAGATACTTGAGTCTAAGTATTCTTTATTATTGGACCATGGAGGTTCCTTGCATAAACTAGCACTTATCTCTTAAGTAACTAGCTCCTAAACATGGTGGATTAGGCATTTCGTACATTCCCCTCTGTGAATGCATTAGGTTTCATGATCCTCATTCTTAGGTTACCCTAATTTGGAGAGTTCTTATCAATTTAGGTTTGAGAAATAAGTTCAAATTCTTTTAATTGTGGAAGATCGCTCATATACTCGGGGCCTTGCTGACTAAGTGTCTGATCAGTCATAGGTTTGGGTTTTCGCTAACTAAATTCTTGCCACAAATTTAGGCTCTCGCTAATTAAATTCACGGACCAAGAATTGCCACAATCGAATCTCAATATCAATTGAAATTAGATCAATATAAAGAAAGTACAAAATCAAATTACAACCAATGTTCATCAAGTCCAAGAACCAAGAAGATGTCTATCCACTCATGAATGACATACAAAATTTAGCAGAGATACAAGAAAAAAAAAAGTTCTAAAGAAACTCCCTTGAATCTTTAATGTTGAAATAATTTGGTGACTTAGTCTCCTTGAAAGCTTGATCTAATATGTCAATTCTTCCCTCTACCTTCTCTTCTCATTAGATTAAGGATCAAATCCTCTAAAGAATGCTCTAATAGAGTGGTGAGAGATCTCTGAATTTGTCTCCAAGAAGTTTTTTCTTCAATCTCCTGCCAAAAAAGTCCGTGTTTTATCTCTTAACATTTATTTAAAGGGTCTTTGTGCAACTAACCATAACTACTAAACACAAGGGTGTTTAATGGGCGTGTTAAGTGGCTGAGATTATTGAAATAACATATTTGAACAAAAACACGGCCATGGTTCTACAAAATCAAATACTAATGTACTCCTAAGGAACACAATTCCATAAGAAATAATTCCAGCTTGTTTTCTAGATATGTTTCTATTAAGTTCAAAATTAGCTTATAAGAAGTCATGTTAAAAAACATAGTCGTATTCCTTGGGCTTGTTTCTTTTGTTCTAACACTTATAAAAGAACCCAGACATGAAAAATATCAAGACTAAGCACAGAAGCTTAGCAAAATACTCAAGGATCAAGCGAAATGCTTTGAAAAATACTATCAAAATAATGAATCATCAAGCACTTATCATTAATGCTTAGTGCCTAGATCAGTTATGGCTTTCTCATCTGCTAAATTATCAGCTATGTAAGGAATAGTAAAACTCCATGGATCTTTCACTTTTTGAGAGGATGGCCGAATACTTTTTGCTCAATTTTCATGGACAACAACTTTTCAAGCTTCCTTTTGTTGGTGAGAAATTCCTTCAATAATTTTCCATACTTTGGTATTTGAGATAGTCCTTAAACAAGAGTTCAAGTCATGTGCAACAGCTTGAACAACTTGAGAAATTTCTTCAATTGTTCATCCATTTGATTTTTCTTCATTCTAGTTGGGTAAGAAATTCAGGGCTTGAATTTTGGAATTAGCTTTGGCTTATCATTCTTTTATTTCCCCTTAGATTGTTCATTATGTGGCTACGTTGATTTCTCTTTGGTACACCATTTGCTTATTACATCACAAGTGCACAAGTCATATAGGTAGTAAACTAGTCTAACCTTTTTATTTAGTTCAAGTGATCAAACCCTAATCCCGTACAACAATATCGATTTCCCTATGATTGCATTAAAGAGCTCTTTGGATCCCTCTATTAGTTTTAACCCTAATCCGGAGAGTTCAACCCCATACACCCTATCTCTAGTTGTGCACTCAACCTCTACCTCCTATATGTGACCTAACATAATCAATTTCTTAATCTTAATCATGTTAACCTAATATACAATTGGGGTTTGCACTAGTACTTACAAACATGAAGCAACCTAGGAGATTCTCAAGAAAACTTAAATTCAAAATAATAGAAGAAAATCAAATGCAAATAGTCTCAAGACTCATGGTCCAAGGAATAGATAAAGGTTTAATTTGCTTTTTCTTTTCTTTTCCTTTTTGCTCCTACCTTATGATTACATTAAAAAAAAGTAAACTAAATAGCAATTAAACCAAAATTTGTTGAAAAAAGACAAGCTATGTGCATTGGTTTGTAGTAGAAAAATATGCACAATTAAGCATTTATTAGAGAAGTAGAAAGTATTACAGGACCATGTAACTCTCATACCATAAAAAGAAATGGGGCAGAACATATTATATTGCATTGAACTAGTGGATTATATAGTTACAAGAATATGAGGCAAACAGTATGTCATGTGTTATGTTAGATTTAAATTTTAAATTTTCAAAGTTTAATTCAATGGTTGATAATCAACACTACAAGAAAAAATGCTATTTGCGACACATATAATTGCGACACATAAATGTGTCACAGATTTGTGACCCAAATTGCAACCATTTGTGACAAAAAACCAAAAACGCATCAGAGATATAACCAAATTACTGGCAAAATGACCATCCAAGAATGTAGCAAATTTTGTCGTAAAAGTTCTTGCACCTACCATGTAATGGTTTGTGACACAAATGCGACACATTATTTGCTCAATCTATTAGGCGTCATTTGCTAACGTTGGCACCAAAGCATGCAATTGGTTTGTAGCCACAAATTGCGACACTATTATTTGCAACGATTTGTTAGCGTCCTAAGCGGTTGTCACAAAATTTGGGGCTACATGAAATTGATTTTGGGGACAAAATTGTGACACATTATTTACAACAATCAATTATACATGCAAAAGTATGTCGCAAATTTTAATAATAAAAAAATATATTTCTCCCATCCAAAAAAGGTAGGTTTTGGTTTGTGGGTAAATGCAAGAGAAGCCCTCCATAAAAACCTCATTTTCAGCCCTTAACCTTTACTCTTCCTCACTTCCTTCACAAGTTTTTAAATTTATTGACAAATTATGCATGATTATTTGGTATTAGAGCCTCCAAAACCTTTTAAGTTGGTATATCTCTCTCTCTCTTCCCCTCTCTCTCTTGTATTTGCTTTTAGGGTTTCATTTAGTGTATTTAGTAAATTTGTGATGATTTGAGTTATGAGTGTTGCATTAATCGATTTATGTTCTATATAAAATTATATTTTAAAATATAATAAATCATTTTGAGATATTAGTGATAATTAACAAAATTAATTAATATTTATATAGATTTCATGAATTTAAGAAAATAATTTATGCATAATTTTTTGGATTATGCATTTAAGATGCCATGTGTTTGCTGCATGAATTATCATTCATGTATTATTTTAATTGTTTTACTTTTTTTTTATTTAAAGACGCATTACTTATTTGAGAAATGGAAACTAAATTTAATTAAACATTTTAATATCGCTAGTTCTTTGAATATGAAAACTATTTTGAATTTTGTAATGAAAAGATAAATTATTTGAGACATTAGAGGTAAGCAAAATATAATGATATAATAATTATTATTATTATTATAATACTACTATTATTATAAATATAATAAATAGTTATTTAATTTTAAAATATTAATTTTAATAACAATGCATCATTAACAAACATTAATATAATTTTAATTTTAATGTTTTTGTTTACATTTAATCAAATAAAACAAGGTTAGTAGATAAAAAATCTTCGCATTAAAACAAATTCAAATAACAAAACCCACTATTTTTATCCTAGTCAAGCAAATATTGCACAATAGATTATCATTCTATATATATTTAAAATACATTAAACATAAAATCAATAAAATTTGATTATTGGATAAGCTACATTAAATATATTTTGTGTCACAAATTTTGCGACACGGACTTCAAAAGTGTCGTAAATATTTTATGACATTCGAAAATGTGCTATCATTTCATTGTGTCACAGAATATGTTGAATGTGATCCTGAACACATATGTCAGCACGTCTTCACAAATAGCGCTTTTTGTTAGTAGTAAAATTTAAAATATTACTCTGTTTTATTAGATTGAGTTTTAATTTGAAAATATAAGCGTGGAATATATAGTGTGTGTGTATATGACTTATTTTTTCATAGTTTTGAATTAAATATAAAATATATTTCAAATTTTAATTAAATTAACATAGTCGTTGTTCGAAAGAGTTGTCTAGTGTTGTTATACACGTACTTATAGCTTTGATTATCTATATCGGAGTGACTTTCATGTTTAAAATGAATAGGTTAATTGAAGTTGCTAAATTTATATTTTTTTGTATAAGAGCTGAAGATTGAAACAACTTGATGGGCAATTAATCATGGGAAAAAAATTTAGTGCCTTCCAAACACAATTGGATGGCCACCAAAGTTATTGACTTTTTCTTTAATTTTTTTTTTGGTTGAATTTCAATTTTCCATTAGGATTAACCATTTTGATTAGTGAGTATGTTAAGGTGACAGGGCACAGCTAAGTATGCACTAGAAAATATTTTCTAGTGTTCTTCTGTAATATATTCACCTACTTGTGATTATATAAAGACTTGGAGATGTTTTATCTGCAATATTATGGTTGTTTGAATACTATTCATGCATTTAAAACAAGGTATGTGTAAATTATCTTACTGATTTATTCTTTTTTTAAGTCCAACCATGTGTTTACACTACACTCGAAAAAGGTTTTAAAGGCGGTTTTCAAACCCTATAGAGGTAATTTAACCGCCTCCATAGCTTCAACTAGTTTTAGAGGTGATTAAAACAGTCTCCAAAACTAATAATTTTTAAACTCTCTTCATATTTTTATCCGTCTTTAAAATTTTACATGGCTCTAAAAATTGTATATCGTAGAGGTGGTTATAACCGTCTCCAAAGCTAATAGTTATTAAACTACTCTTCATACTTTTGGAGGCAGTTAAAACCGCCTCAAATACTAATATTTTTTAAAACCCTCACTTTAGTTTTAGAGGCATTTATAACTGCCTCAAAAACTAATTATTTTTTAAAATCCTCACTATAATTTTAGAGGCGGTTATAAACGCCTCAAAAACTAAACATGTTACTTTTTAGAAGCAATTATGACCACCCCTAAAACTTGTTTATTAGCTTTGAATATAATATATTCTCGGATAATTATAAACAAAAATCTTTTTGAACCACAAAATCTACAAGTCAAATCTTGCAACACAATGATAAGTATTCTAAAATTCAATTTCTTGCAACACAATGTATTTTGCTTAATTACACAAAGTAAAAGATATCACACCATTTTATCTACATTGATTACAATGTATGTTTTTACTGAGTTACACAAAAGTATAGAGTGTCTTGTAGCCTCTTAATCTTTTAAGCTTCATCATCCTTGACTATGAGTTCTCCTACAAAGGTAAATAAACACTTTTTAAATAAAAGAACTATTGTAATTAGAGTCAAATAAATAACTATTAAATGATAAAATATAAAATTCATAGCATGCAAAATTTTAAATATTTTTTTTCTAGAAGTGAGAAGAATAGAAAATATGCTCATAAGAAGCTATTTAGATACTAAAAACTATTAAATATTGATATATGAAATTCTTAATATGCAAAGATTTAAGGTGCATAAAACATTGATAGTTATTTTTGCATTCCTCGTGTGTTTCTAAAGGAAAAAAAACATGCCATCCCACAAACAATAATTTATCAAAGTTCTTTGCCATCTTTGATGACATACAAGAAAAGGATATCTATCATTATTTGTGCAGGTTCTTATGATCTAGGTTTGGCCAATCCAAGTTCACTTATCACAGCTTGAATAAAACCAAATGCCATAGCACCAATTGTAACATCATTCAAGAGGCCCTGAAAGAATAATGGTGATCTTAGTTATGTGTAGGACTTTCATTTTCAAGCAAAACAATTAAAGGTCAAACTTAAATCCAATCATGCAACCATAAAGTAATCCCAATTTTGTTATGCACACAACACAAATAATAATTAATGGCAAAGGTTTGCTTAAAGAAGATGAAAGGAACAAAAATAATAGATATAAAGTTTATTTTACCTATGGATCAACAACATACACTAAAAATTGATAAAAGACGTGCTAGACATGAATGTTTAGGTTTTATAGTGGTAGATATGAAGAATAGAGATTCCTATTTTCAGATTGCCATATCATTGCAATGGAAACTTCAAAATCTTGATGCATTAGAAAGATGAAAATTGATGTGCCTTGATATACTACTGCCAATAACAATTACTTCCACTAACATTATCAGAAGTTTGACCAGAGAATTGAATATTAGTTTTCAAACAAACATGAGAACCTACACAAACTACAATAATTGATATACAATTGGTGTGAATCCCACAAGTGTACGGGGCTGGCAAGTAATACCTCATGTGAACATGAGGATCGTATTCCTCGGGGTCAAGGATCTACTATTACACCTTCGCTACCTACTCCTAACCTAACTCTCAATTGATGGGAATTTTTGCTTGACTATCTAAAGAAAAATAAATAAATGGAAAACATGAAGTGAGGGCTAAGGAAAATGACAACAAACACAACAATGAGATGAAAGGGCCAGCGGAAGTAGATTCCCCTTAGGGGGTCATCATGATACATGAATAAATGTCAAAACATGCAAAGTTGGTTTTCGACGAGAGATTTCTAAATTAGATCAACCCCAATCTCTTGGCTATTGAACCCTAATCCCGGCCATACTAGTGTTAATCGGAATCTCTTCTAGATCAACTCTTCTATGATTGTATTAAGAACAAGGAAACTCCCAAGTAAGAGTAAACACATCTAGATCTACTCTTAAGAGTCAGAGGGTTATGAACACCGATCTCTTGGTGTGTTGCCGCAAGCAACCCCTTCTAAAACTACGGATTTCTCCACATTTAATTCTAGCATGAAAGCACAATGGATCACAAATCAAAGCAATCCACTAAATTGAAGAAAAGTATCCAAGATACATGATAAACCCCCCAAGGTTCACCAACATCCGGTGGCCTTGGCGTGCCATCAAACAAGTATCAACAACAATGTAAGCTAAAAATAGACAAACAAGTCATAAATGGCACTCCCTAGGTGGAATAATGATCGAAGATGAAGTAGATCGGGCCGAATGACGTTTCCCCTCCAAAGGTTGCCAAATGATGCTTTCTCTTTCAAGGCCGCCTGGGTCCTAAGAATACCTCTCCTTCCAAAATGGTGGATTTCCCCTTTGATGTTGCGTGTATTGGAGCCTCAAAGATCCTTGAAATTTCCTCAAACCGTGTTGCCATTCCTAGATCTTCTTCTCTTCTCCAGTGTACATGTTATCTCTCTTTCAGCCCTAAAAATCTTCATTTATACTCCATATTCATACGGGTCATATGGGTATAGTATGGGAGCTGTATGAAAGCAAATAGAGTAAATCCCTAGCCATACCTGGTGGTATGCGGGTTCTATGCTGACCCGTTATAATGGGCCATATAAGATAGGCAAAACCCTATAACTGGATGGGCTTTTCCAAACGCTACTGATGAACACACCCTGAATTTTTCTCCTTTCTTTGCCCAAATCATGTCCCCGTATTCTCAATGGCTTCTTTATGCCCTACAAAGCAAATAACAACCGATTAAGCACAAAACGGGCATCAATTCTAATAAAATACATGAAAAGAGTATAAAATACATATAGAAAAATATGTACATTTAGATACTTATCAACAATAAAAGCATGTCTACAAGTAGGGGTGAGCAAAACCGGGTACCCAATCCGGTTTTTAAAACTGGATCAGGTATTCGGTTTTTTGGATTGGCAAAAACTTAACTCAGTATTCATCCCGATTTAAGCCGGGTACCGTGAATCGAGTACTGGTTCATCCGGATCGGATATCTGATATCCGGATCCGAATTTTAGTTTTATCTACTCTTTAGATTTGCTTATATAACATCAATACAAAAAAAAAACAAATATGAAAAACTTATAACTTATAAAAATCATTAAACTCTTATATTATTCTCCACACAACATAAGTCATAACAAAAATAATAAAGAGTTTTATCAATCTTAGTCATTAAAAAAAATTTAAAAACATCAAGTTTCTCATTAATAACGATCATTGGTTGCTAGAGAGAGAAGTGATTTTGATGGAGACTAGCGAGACGAGGCAGTATGATGGCCGTTAGGGACTAGGAGGCATGGATTTGGGATTTATTTCTTTTCACTTTTAATATATGTAGAATTTAAATTTATTACATATATATATAACTATGTAAGTATATAACTCTTTAAGTTATTAAATTAGGAATTTGGATATGCTTTTTACTTTTAGTCGTTGTAAAAATTTAAATTTATTATATATATATATATATATATATATAACTCTTAAAGTGTTTAGATCTGAGGGATTTGGATTTTTTTTTTTTTACTTTTTAGACCATAAAAAATTTAAAATTATTATGTATCTATATATAAGAATATACTAAAAAGTAAAAACCAGACCGGATTCGGTTACCCAATTTTTAATTTCTCCCGACCATGATCCAACCCGGTTTTCATCCAAAAAAAAAATTCGTATCGGGTACCCAACCCTATTTTTTGGATCGGGTACCCAAAAATTTTGGGTCAAAAATTCCGATATTGAATCAGATCATCTGATCCGGATTTTTTCGCTCACCCCTATTTACAAGAATAGCATCATAAGCAAGTAAAACCTACAAGTCACCAAAATAGACACCTACGCAAGTTCTTCAAAAACATATATGCTCTCCACATTATGAGTATTAATGCTGGAATAAAAGCAACCGCTCAAAAATCAAATAAATCCAAAAAGTTATACATAAAGAATAAAAAGTCAGAAGGCGCATAGCCCACGCAATCCTCAAATGGAAGTATACAACTTAAACAAATTCTTTCTAAATTCTTACTAATTTAGAAACAAGATATATGGTAAGAACTTACTAATTTCTTTCTAAATTCTTCATTTTACATAGCTACCATCTTTTCTTTTTTTAGGTAGAATACCCTAATTTGATCCCCTGATATCCGAAATGTGCCCCTTTAGTCCCTCTGGTTTTATTTGCCTTTGTGAGGTCCTTTTATTATTTCAATAAACAAAATCAAGTCCTGGCCGTAACGGACATTTGATTTTACATCCACATGGGCTGACTATGGCATTTATATATATATTATATTATTAAAAATATTAATTTTTAAACTTAGGAAGCGGATCCGGGTCCGTTTGGGCGTGGATCCAAACTTAAAAACAACATTAAGAGGACCCTAGGGTCACCCTCTTCCTCATCATCGCCTACATCCTCCTCTCATCTCGCCTTCCCCGAACCTCACTCATCTCCATCCGATCCTCGTACTAAGGCTTCCATCTCTCCCTCATTGCGCTCGAACCCTTCCATCCGTCCCCCAATCTACGCCTTGTTCCTCTGACAGAGGGTTTTTCGGCTTTCTACCATCGAGGCGGCACGACGAGGAAGGGGCGGATATCACGGGATTTGTGTTCATGGTGTTGATCAGAAAGGGGAATCTCGCGGCGGTCGTGTGCGCCGCTCTGAACTTCTTTGTGCTTTTGATTCGAAGGCAAGGAGGAGGTCAAGACGACAATGAAAAGGGTTTTAATATGATCAGATGATTTTTGGTATCATCAATGTAGTTTGAAGCATGCTATTTGTTTGGAATGATGTTTTTGTTCATGTACTACTGTAAACGTGATGTTACAATGGTGTTGTTCATCATAATTAGTCTTTTTATATATCATTTTTGTTTCTTAGTCAAGTGAAAATCGAAGCCATTGTTTTTGTTGAAAACTTTTGAATGTTTTGTTCATTTTTATTGAATACATAAAACAACACAATTTCTGGTTTATATATTTTATTTTTTTTCTGTTTTCTCCAATGAAATGAATTGATGAGACTTCGTTTGAGTTAATCTACATCAGCTTAGAATTGATCTCTATAGGGATTCAATGCACAACAAAAGCTTAAAAATTTGGAAGTATCAATATTGATGAACTTTTTCTTTCTTTTATATTTTCTAGGGTAGCTTAGTATCTAAAAATTAGAATTTAAATTTATAAATAAAATTTTGGCATGAGTATATTGTCGACGTATGACGCGATGCGGTGAGAGATCCTTGGTGTGAAGGAAGGCCCATCCTATGTGGAAAGAAAAATTAACTTTTAAAAATTGCCGGCAGTGACGACCATCACGACTGAGACGATGACAGCCATGGCGAAGATGAGAGCGGCTAGGAGGATGGTGGTCATTAGCTTTTGATAAAAATTCATTTAAAAGTTAATTTTTATTTAAGTTTCGGATCCGGGTCAGATTTTTTAAGTTTTAAAAATAATATTTTAATAATATAATATATATATATATAAATGCCATGTCAACCCATGTGGATGGAAAATCAAATGTCCGTTACGGCCAGGACTTGATTTTGCTTATTGAAATAATAAAAGGACCTCACAAGGGCAAATAAAACCATAGGGACTAAAGGGGCACATTTCAGATAATATAGGGATTAATTTGGGTATTCTACCTTCTTTTTATGACTTGCATCACACATTGTAAGACTGTCCGACTCCTAATTGGAAAATTTATTATTGGAAATCATATATCTTAGTAGTTAGATTCATTCATATAATTGAACGGTTATATATATACATATATTTAACTAAACTTGCAAATAAAAACCTATTGAATTTATTGAAGTACAACTAACAGCAAACATATATGTTGAAACATAGTGACATATATATGAAATCAATTTTATATTCTTATAATAGCTATAAATCAGGATTCGCTAACAACGGCAAGACATAAACCTTAATATATGCTGATACAAGTTTTGCATGTTTTGCATTGCAGACATTGTAAACTTACTAGTTTTAAAATCATATTATTTTAATTAGTTAGATCCATCATCCATAATGACCTTTTGACATAATTAGGGTTATATTTACATAAAAAATGACAAAACCAATAAAAATATCAAATAACAAATCAAACTCCATTTCTTTTATAATTAGGTTATATTTACATAAAAAATGATAATAACTTTTATTATTGATGATTTGTGTTTAGATATGGTTGAGTAGAATTATAGTAAGACTGTTCCTATCTATTCACTCCTGTCATGTACAAAATGAGAATAAATTTTATGATTGATATTGTAATATACTACGTCCATATAAAGACGGTGAAAAGAAAATAGAGTACCTAAATATGCATTTTTTGGACTTAATGAGACAGTTAACATGTAACAATGTCTATAGTGTGCTGTTTGACAGCTACTCTGTGTCAATAAAGTGGTGCATATCATCATTTCTAGTTCTAGACTACGAAAGATAAGCATGAACAGTCAATTAGTTAGACATGGACTTGAATAATGGTGACTTGAAGAGCATGCAAAACTATATAATAGATAAAATGCTAATATAATGGATAACAAATTTGATCAAATATGGACTTTACATAGAAAACACACCCATGTAACTAAAAACAGTCAAAATGACAAGCTAAACAAACACACAAAATGTTTATCTAGCCAAACAAGATTATTAGGATTGCCAATAGACTAGGAACTACACTTCATCAGCATGCCCTCTCTGATCTGACTATGCACTTCCAAAACATACATACAAATTGCTGCTAGACTTGCAATAGCAAGTGAGACAGCAAGTACTTAACCTCTTTCCTTCCACAAATTCATAGCATACAATCATCAAGAAACAATTTATGTTTTCCAAAAGCTATATTGAGAACCTCCTCCCTTCCACTCATACTTGGAGCCATAGCATCTTGCTAGTACACTGAAAATTATAACATCAGGACCAACTTTCCAAGATTGCTGTTAAAATGATTGCCATGTTTCATTAAAGATAACCTCAGTTGGAGCACTTAATTTTTAATTATTTATTAAAAGTATTTTTAACTATATAAACTGAATATTGACAGTAACCAATAAATTAGACATAATAGTTAAAAGTTAATAATTAAAACACTTGGATAAAATTTTGATCTAGCATTCATATAAAATGATTTTAGAATAATCTTTAAAAAAGAATTAGGATCAAAAGAAATTATAATTTTGTAAGATTTATATATAGATATATATATGAAAAATATTACATGAATTCATTAAAAAGTTTACTTAATGTTATGAGAATGTTACACTCCTTTGTCATATAAAAGGCTAAATTTTGAGAAAATATCTTCGGTTGAATAATTGATTTTTTTTTTAGTTTAAATAAATAACATTCATTTAATCAAAACTATGAATAATTTATTAAAGTAAATAATACATAGAAAACTATATTTATAAAATAATTATAATGAAAATAAAAAAATATATACTATCCAAAGTATCTGAAAATATAAAAAATAAAGATAGCCTGTATCTTGACACCGGCATGCGTCCACATATAAGGTCCTATAAGGTAGTAAAAAAAGCAATAATAAATTTTTTTTTAAAAAAATAAGATTAATTAAGCCACAAATAAAATATTTTAATAATTACAAAAAAAAAATTAGATTAATCTTGGTTTTTTAACTCCATTTTGATGGCATCACCAGATTTAGTATTAGATATAGTTACTTTATTTTTTAAAAATGCAATAAGCACAAATATTCAAAAGTATGGCATGCAGGTAGCATTGAGGTTTTACATGTACACCTTCATTCAGGTAATACAGAGATTGTGCTTCAAGTAAACCAAGCCTTTTGCAATGAAACCAGTATCGCTAAACCAAAAAATTTGGCACTATATATAATTAATGCTATATATATATATATCTTTCATATATAAAATAATATTTATTCTATTAAAAATGCTCATCCAATCTATAGGCATTCTTCTATTACAAATCTCCTTTATTCATTAATATAATGCAAATATTACATATTTCTAATTTAAAATATCATAAAATAACAAATAGAGCATGTTCATTCGATAGATACTTTATATAAATTTAAAATTTATTAGTAAAATATTTAAAAATAAGCTCACCCTTTTAAGGATATAACTCAATAATTGATCGGATACCCTAAAAAGTGAGTAATTTTATAACTGTGAAGCCCTGCGCAGATAGAAATATATTATGCCATTCACGCTCATTTCTTTTCTTTCGCCACCAGAGACTCATCACTAATAAATACAAAGTAGTTGAGTTTCTTCTGCACAAACATGTTTGATTCGTTACGGCCCGATCACCATATCAATTATAATAACTTTCCCACCATCTGCTCTAGGTGGAATGGCTTCCTTGCAACGTTGCAATATTTTGACACACTCTTCATTGTTCCACCATGTCAAAATCCACTAAAATAAAACATAATTAAAACATGTATTAGTAATAATAATTTAATAAATTTAACTGGACAAAAATGAATGCATAAGCACTTATCTTTTGTTCTAGTAACGTCTTTTTAGTGTTATCATTGTTTCTCTATCAATTTATATATCGCTAATATCTATGGGAGTATGCGAAGTTATCGGTTATCAGAACAAACATTACTTGCATGATTAGCAACCCAATATAGTTATGATCCAAGTTAAAATAATAATTATTTTTATCTTGTTATCCCGTTAATCTTAGGTTTAATATGCAAGATTATTGACCAAATAATTCTAGCTTTTAATCAATTTTTCATCATCCATTTTAAATCTAATTAAATATATAACTACGGAGATAGGGATTAGGGACCAACGCGACTCACGAGTTCCTGACCTAAATCCAAAGCAAACGCAATTTTCAGGTTGAAATAAGATAGGTCATACAGGGGCGCGGGCTAAATTGTAATCCTGACTTTTATGCATGATTCAATAAAAAACAAGTCGTTTGCGTCAACAAAAACCAAAGAGATGATGCACAAATACCTTCAATAAAAACAGCATTTGCATAAGGGACAGATGCAAACATGTCACCTCAACATACGCCACACCAGGTTGTTGATCTTCCAAGGTATCAACTCCTATGAGGGAGATCAAACACAGTGCACTTAATCCCTCGGGAAAGCATGAGCTATACTTCTTGCCATAATTCCAGTGCCACCACCAACATCGACCACTGACTTCAAACCCTTGAACACATCTCTGCAGCTCGTCATAACAACATTACAAACAAATTTTGAATCACTAGCCATCCCTTCATTGAACATCTTGTTAAACTGCGGCTTCGCTCGGCTACATCCCAAATCCTTTTTCCGAAATAAAACTCAAAACGGATTCCCTTATAAGGGGCTCTTGGAACCATGGCCCCAAGACATTTGAAGAGTCACACATGGTAGGATCTAGGAGCAAAGGTAATTAAAGGGGTGATGCTCATGGTTTCATCTTTTTAATAAGAGATGGGATGCCGGTGTAAGCATATACTTTTGGCACCTGAATCATCTTGTTTTTTGGCAACAACTCTAGGTGAACTAGAGTAGTCATGAAGCGATCAAAAGGTTCAAACTTTGATGGAGGGACTGAGAGAGCTGAGGTCAGCTCGGAGAGCTCCATTGGCTTCCATGTTTCTTGAGAACATCAGCGATGCCGAGCTCCAGTGAACACTTGAGACACATGGATTTCAAGTAGCCGAACGAGAGGTTCCAAACTTGTGCATGGGCCTCCACCAGTTCAGCAGTGGTGAACTCCATCTCAGCCATGTATGTGTGTTTGTATTGTATGAAATCTAAATGTCTAAATTTTTGTTCTCTCTTTCACTTTGAGTTGTTCATGGAAGGAGAGAACTGGTGGGTATATATGGTGTCTTGAAGGAAGTGATAAGAGTTGTCGTCCATGGAAGGATAGGAAAGTAACGCATGGGCCATGGGGCATGGGACATGGGGCATATTTAAATATTATTTATTCAATAAATTATTCGTTGTTTTAATTAAATAAATGTTATTTATTTGAACCAAAATTATCAATTATTCATCTAGAGATATTTCTCAAAATTTAGACTTTTATGTGACAAAAGAGTGTAATATTCTCATAACATTAATTAAGATTTTTACTAATTCAAGTAATCTTTTTCAAATGTATATAAAATTCTTATAAAATTATAATTTATTTTCGTCCTAATTTTTCAAAAATCATTTTATATGAATTTTAGAACTAAGCTCTATCCAAGTGTTTTAATTATTAAATTTTAATTATGATGTCTAATGTTCTTCTTTATCATCAATATTCATTTTGTATTGTAAAAAAAATATTTTTAATAAAAAATTAAAAATTAAAACATAGTAACTCAATCAGTTGAAAAGGTTAACATGTAAGCCCAAAATGGTTAATCAGTTAAAAAGTCCAATTACTTCAGTTTACATGGTTCACTGCCTTTATCAAAAGTGGATGGCTATTAATCTGATACAAATATGTTTATACTAAATTACTAGCTCAAAACATCGAAGGAAAATTCTCAATGTAAACATCTATTCAACCTACCAACTTTAATAAGTCATTCATCATATATTCATTTTTATTTTAAATTCCTTGATTGATTCATATTAATTAATATTGTTTTATTTTGATTTTTTAATTTTAAAAATTACTATTTTATTAGATTAAGTTTTAATTTTTAAATGGCAATTGTGAATATATAGCGTGCATACATTACTTATATTTCATAGTTTTAAAACAAGAATAAAATATGTTTTAAAATTTAATGAATTAACTTAAATGTTTATAATTTATACAATCCGCACATAGTATTAATTATAAGAGTAAAATAGTTAAAATAATTTAAAAAATTATATAGTTAAATAATTTAAATATTTAAGAAATTAGTATAAAATTAAGCTCACTACTCTTATATAGTAGGGACCATATTTCCCTATCCAATAAAATTATTAAACAAACAAACCCAAAAAATACACATCTAATTTTTTTTTGAGTGCATAATTATAGTCTTTTCTTTATGAGTAATGATAACTATTCTAAAACTATGAGTGCCCTTGTTTTTATGAAACCATTTGACGTGACAAATCATATATGGCACATCATCTAATAATGAAAATAAAAAAAATATAATATCGAAACTATCTGGAAAATGGAAAAAAATAAATTAAACAAATGTTTATGAAATTAAAAACCAATATTTTTATTATTTTATAGTAAATAATATAGATAAATATATTATTTTTTATAATTTCATTAATCAAATGACTTATTGAAATTCGCAGGCCATTTTGAAAGTTAAATGTCAAACATTTATCAGATCATTGTAAAACGAACACAAAAGTTTTTGAAGATTGTTTAAAAAAGTAATCTAAAATTGCACTAAAATAGGATTGATACCATTTTTCATCCAATAAATTATTTTTTGTTTTCCGGAGAATTGAAAAGCCAAAAAAAAAAATCTTTAACTTCTTGCACATATACAAATCTGAAACACCTTTATTATTAGTGGAAAACAAAAGGTTCAATTCCATTTATTTATATTTTTTTTTAAACACCTAAATATCTGTATTTTAAATTTAAAAATAAGTATTTCCTCAAAGAAACGTTCCACCCTTTATTATTATTTTTTTAAAAGAGTCCATTCATTCCCTCTCGTCTGAGTTGTCTGTCATCTCATCGAGTTGCATTCGTTTGCTCGTCACTCAATATGCAATGTATCTGACACCTCCAAAAACATTTCCATCTAAATCCTCTATTTTGTGGAGGTTGCCATTGTAACACGCATGCATCTATATTACAATAGTATATGTATAAATCAATACTAATTTTTATTCCAATTCATTGAATTTTCCCAATTACATGTCCTCATCTCATTGCATGTGTTGCATGGGGAAGTAAACGAAAAATTACACCAAATTAGTTGTCATTATAATCTCTGCTCACATTTCTCCATAGATGTACAATCATCAAAACAAACGACCATTAAAGTCACAAACAAAATCACTAATTGCACAAATTATAGTGCGTGTAAATGGCAAACATCATTTTACAATCATCTCAGCCATGTATGTGTGTTTGTATGAAATCTAAATGTCTCAAATTTTTGTTCTCTTTTCACTTTGAGTGGCACATGGAAGAAGAGAAATGGTGGCATAAATAGTGTGGAAGGAAGGGATAAGAGATGACGAAGGAGAAATAGCAAAAGGCTATCGGAAAGTAAATGCATAAGACATGGGACATATTTAAATATTTTCTATTTCAATGAATTATTCATAGTTTTAATTAAATACATGTTATTTATTTCAACTCAAATGATCAATTATACATCTTTATATATTTCTCAAAAATTTTAGACTTTTGTGTGACAAAGGAGTGTAATATTCTCATAACATTAATTAAGCTTTTTATTAATTCATGTAATCTTTTTCAAATGTATATAGAACTCTTACAAAATTGTAATTTATTTTCAGTCTCTAATAAAAATCTTTTTATATGAATTTTAGAACTAAGCTCTATCCAAGTGTTTTAATTATTAAATTTTAATTATGGTGTCTAATGTTACTCTTTATCATCAATATTCATTTTGCATTGTAAAATATTTTTAATAAAAACTAAAATTAAAACATAATAACTCAATCGCTTGAAAAGGTTAACATGCAAGCGAAAATGGCTTAATCGGGCCATGAGTCCAATTACTTCTATTTACATGGTTCACTACCTTTATCCAAATTTGATGGCTATTTATCCGACATACAAATATGTTTTATACCAAATTACTAGTTCAAAAACATCCATGGAAAATTCTCAATGTAAACATCTATTCAGTCTACCAACTCTAACAAGTCATTCCATCATATATTCATTTTTATTTTAAAATCCTTGATTGATTCATATTAATTATATTGTTTTATTTTGATTTTTTAATTTAAAAATTACTATTTTATTAGATTATGTTTTTAATTTTTAAATGTCAATTGTGAATATATAGAGTGCATGTACATTATTTATATTTCACGGTTTTCGAAAACAAAAATAAAATATGTTTTAAAAATTTAATTAAAATTAACTCTAAATGTTTGGTAATTTATACAATCCACATAGTAATTAAAAGGTATAGTTAAAATGAGTAAAGAGTAAAATAGCATTGTAATAATTTAAATATTTGGGTAGCCTGTAGTATAAAATTAAAGCTCACTACTCTGTATAGTAGTGAGCCATAATTCTCTATTTGCTTTCATAAAATTAGTCACAAACAAAAACTCCAAAAAGTTCACATCTAATTTTCTGTGTGAATGGCATGATCGTGAGCTTTTCTTTGCACGAGTGATGATAACTATTCAAAACCATGAGTGCCCATGGTTTTATAAACCACTGCACTGATAAATGATATTATGTACATCATCTTATCAAAATTACGGTAAGTTCATAATTTTTAAACTACTCCTTAACAAGGATATAATTACAGCTCTCTAGTCACCTTACCTAGAGTAGGGTTTTGACTATAAAAGGCACTACTAAATCCAAGTAATTATAATTATCCTACCTAAAACTCACCTCTTGGACTAAGTTTACATAAAGACCCATTTCTATACCTATATAATGAGAAATAAAAATATAGCATCTCAAAGTACTCTAGAAAAAGAAAAATAAATAAATTAAACAAATGTTTATATGAAACTTAAAAACCAATACTTTATTATTTAGTAGTAAAAATAATATAGACAATATATTACTTTTTATAATTTTCATTAATCAAAAGACTTATTTGAAATTTGCGTGCCACTTGAAAAGTTAAATGTCAACATTTATCAGATCATTTGTAAAGATAACACATTTTGAAGATTGTTTTAGTATTCTAAAATTGCACTAGAATATGATTGATGTACCATTTTCATTCGGTCGTAAAATTATGTTTTGTCGGAAAATTGAAAAAGCCATAGAAACTTTTGCGGCTTCTTAGCAGACACAAACCATCAATTTATTATTAGTGGAAAACAAAAGGTTCAATTTCCATTTAGCTACGTTTATTTTTACATAAATATCTGTAATTAAAAGTAAAACGAAAGCGTTTCCTCGTGAGACGTTTTCTACCTCTATCTGGATCCATTCATTCCTTTGTCTGAATGTCTCCTCATCTCATGGAGTTGCTTCTGTAGCTCGTCGCCACAATGTGCACCATCTAACACCTCTAAAACACATTTCAATGTAAAAGCCCGCTCTATCTTGTGGAGCTGCCATTGTGAATGGGTCATAATATATGCAGTGTATCAACACCTCATAATATAACTAATCCTTTGCATATATATATATGTATATATATATATACACAACATTAATAGTTACTATTACGCAAGTCCTGCTATTATCCAAATGGAATAGATCTTGTCATTCACTGAATTAGAGGATACTGAACATCAAAATGACTTGTTGTACATTATTAGGTTGAAAAAGATTAAACAATTTTCATTAACACAAAACCTACAATGTTCTGATATATATAGATATACAGTTATATAAATAGGTAGCTATACAAATATAGATATCTGATGTATACCCATTGTATTCCCTTACGCCTTTCCACAACTCACGGGGATCAAACATCGAGAGTTTTTGACGAAAAATCATTGCGTCTGTGTAAGTTTAGTGGTCTGCAGGCAGCGCTCGGGAAGGAACAATGCGGGGGAGCGAATGCCTTTCTTTGTCTTGATCACGCAAGAAGAAAGCATCAACACCAATATGCTTGGAGAGGGAATGTTTGATAGGATTAGTGATGCGATATGCAGAATGTTGTCTGATGTGAGGAGTAGGGCATGTGAGACAACACCAAGATCATCTGGCACAACGCAGCAAACAATCTCCTCATTGATGAAGTAGCCATAGCGGCTTCTGCTTTAGGTGCTAGACGAGAAAACACGGTTTGCTTCTTGGACTTCCAGCAATGAGAGAAAGAGCCAAGAACAAACAGAGCCAATGTGAGCGGCGATCGGGCGGATCGCTAGCCCAAGTAGCATCGAGAATAGGCGGCTCGGTATCTTGAGAGAAAGAAGGCCTCGAGGCGGGTGGCAGAAGATAGCGCAAAAAGCCTCAAAGATGGGCATAGTGACAGTAGTTGCACTCAAGCCTGACTCAAAACATGCCTGACATAGCAATGTCTCGACAGTGAGGGTAAGATAGACCCAGACTCCCAGCAAGTGGCTGATAGTGTGTCGGATCAGATGAGTACCTCATCGATTGCATAGCTGAGGAGTGTAGCTCATGGGAGTGGTTCTGCAAGAGTCGAGAGAGCTGCCCGTCAGAGGATGTCCGGATGTGTAGCTGGCGGGACAGAAAGCCGGTTAGAAGTCCTAATGCCCAAAAAATAGCTGATCGACGAATCGGTCGTAAAATGTTCTTTGAAGGTGATGCTTGACAAAATCCACATGGCGGGATCATCACCAGTGATGATCATATCATCCCGCATAAAGTAACAACAAAGTCCGACCCACAGCAGAGGAAGAGTGCACAAACAAAGCGGGATGCATCGGACTAGTGAAAACCGGTGACAACCCGCAGTGAAACTGGCGCTCTCGACCGGGCCGAGCTGTTTGAGACCATAGAAACTTCCGAGCTAGACCAAACAGGAAGGAGAAGAAAAACCGGGGAGAAGCATGTAAACCTCCTGCTGAAGATCCCGTTGAAGAAAAGCATTCTTCACATCAAATTTGAAGAGAGGGACCATCGTCGAATAGCGGCTAAACAATGAGGAAGCTCGAATGGTAGTCATATGTTGAGCCGACAGGAGCAAAGTCTCATCATAATCTAGGTCCACTGCTGGCTGAAAACCACGAGCCACAAGGCGAGGCCTTGTCCGCTCTGAGAACCGTCGGAGGCGAGTCTCGACTTTATAGACCACTTGGGGGTAATGGGAGCGGCACCGGGAGGAAGGGCAAATCCCGTGATGTAGAGGTGCGCTCGGCGCCTCTGACTCGGCTGACATGTGATTGCCACTCGGGTATTTTGCGACCTCTCGGTAAGAAGATGGCTGGAGGCCATTGGAGGGAGATTGGAGTCAGGAGGTGAGAGGCAAGATTAAGCGATCGGGGGATGGCGATCATGAAGATGGATAGCTGCGTGCGAGGGGATAATCCGGGGAACACGTGAGGGGCCGTTGGCGGGTGGCTGCTTTAGAAGGGAGGGCGGGAATAGAAGCTTGATGTGGGATGGTCAGCGGTGGCTTTGATGGATGGAGGAGATCTGGTGGAGGTGGGGACGGAGGAGGGTGGTGAGGGACTATGAGTGAACATCGGTCGATGTGTAGTAGATGAGTGAGTGAGAGGGGGGGAAGGGACAAAGAGAGGGCGATCCTCTACAAAGAGACATCACGAATCACAGGTGGCGTGTGAGGATCATAGTTTACAGATAGCCTTTGTGGGGACTATAACCAAGGAAGAGACAAGGAAGTGAGGCGAGAAAGTTTAGTCAGCTCTCGAGGCGTAAGGAGGACGTAACACAAATGACCAAACACACGAAGATGAGAATAATGGTGGGGTGAAGGAGAAAAACATTCCCACGGACTACAACCACGAAGAAAGGAAGAGGTTGAAGATTGATGAGGAGTAAGCAATGATGGGGGCGACCCTCGTAAAAAGTGAGGGGAACATAGGAGTGATAAGGAAAATCTGCGGTTTCAAGAATATGGCGATGTTTCGCTTCAATGTCGTTCGAGCATGGGCGCGGGGCAGAAGAGGCGGGGAAAGAGTGCGTGGGAGGCAAGAACCTCCTGAAACTCATGAGATATTCCCTCCACAAGATCGGGCGGAAAGTGCGAATGGTGGCGGAAAATTGGAGTGCAGCACCATATTGAAATCAATATAAACCTTTAAAACTCGAGCGAGGAATAAAATAAATCCAAAATTGTAACGGGAGAAATCATCAACAAAAATAACATAATAGCGATGTCCACCGGAAACAAGCGGGCGGGACCTAGGTACCTAAACTTCCCTAATTTTTCCTTGTAGCCCTCGATCAGCAGCGTCTTGTCTACGTCAGCGCGCCTCGCGGCTTCGCGCCTTGCGCCACCTTGTGACCGGCCCGCCGCCGCCCGCAGCGCCCAGCCCAGCGCCTCGCCGCCTTGCGCCCGGCCGCTGCCCGCCCACGCCGCCACCATGGCCTTGCCCGGCCAACCGCCCGCCCGCCCACCTCGGCTCATGTGACCCGGCCGCCCAATGGCGCCTACGCGCCTTGACCGCCAGCGCCGCGCGTCCAGTAGCATACCTTAACGTCAGTAGCGCCGCCTCTACCCGTCCAGCGCCCCGCGCCCAGCGCCAAATCCTCGGCCCTCGAGGCGGTGGTAGCGGCAGCAGCGTGGTAGCGGCGCCAGAGCCAGCCAGCGGCGTGAAGTGGCCCAGCGGCAAGCCTTACAACAGCCGGCGGATCGGCGGCGCGGGAAGGGCCGGTTTAAAGCTCGCTTCTGATCTGGTATTGGGATTGAAAAGATTAAAATGATTTTCGTTAACGCCGGAAACCTACAATGTACAAGGTATATATAGATGGAGTTATATAAAGTAAGTAACCATTATACAATATAGATATCTGTTGTATACCATTGTTCTTCCGTGACATCTAAGGATTGCGAAGGGTGGAAAAAAAAGCAAAAGAAAACAAAATAAGGACTATTATAATGTTATATGTATAAATCAATACTAACATTTTCAATTCAATTTAATTTTAATTACATGTCTCATTTTGTATTGTTGCATGTGGCAGAAACAAACAAAAAATTACACCAACTGTGGAGGTTGCCATTGTGACATACATTATATTTACAACTCAACATAAATATAAATTTTGTATATAAGTTATAAGCACACACATATATATATAAAACATTAATGGTTACTAATATGCAAGTCATGCCATTCACAAGATGAAACGTGCTCAATTAGAATAGTTTTGTCATTTCACTGGAATTGTAGGGACCATAAACATCAAAAATGACATCTGCGGATGATTTCTAAGGATAGCAAGTGTGAAAAAAAGCACAAGAAAACAAAAGAAAAGACTATTATAATGGCCATATGTATAAATCAGTACTAATTTTATTTCCAATTCATTTAGTTTTCCGATTATATATATATTCTTTGTGTTGCATATGGCGAAGTAAGCGAGAATTACATAAATTAGTTGCCATTATAATCTCAGCTCACATTTCTCCTATAGATGTACAATAATCAAAACGAAACAAGTGAAACAACCATTAGAGTCTAGTAAAATCCACTAATTGCACAAATTACAAAAGTTCGTGCAGAAGTGGCAAAATCATTTACAATCATCTCAGCCATGTATATTTGTATAAGTCGTATACAAAATTTTGTTCTTTCACTTTGGGTCCATGGAGGAGAGAAATGGTGGGTATATTGGTGGCTTGAAGGATAAGGATGACGGAGGAGGAAATAACATGAGGCTATGGGAGGTAATACATAAGACATTTGAGGCATATTTAAATATTATTTGTTTCAATAAATTATTCATTGTTTTAATTAAATACGTATTATTTGTTTTGAACCAGAATTATCAATTATTCATCTATATATATTTCTTAAAATTTAGGCTTTTATGTCTTGTGAAAATTGTAATATTCTCATAACATTATTAGTTTTTTCGAATTCTTAATGCTAAATGTCTCAGAAAGTCTTACAAAATTATTATTTCTTTTTAGCCTAATTTTTTATTTTAAAATCTTTTATGAATACTAGAATGGCTTTGTCAAGTGTTTAATTATTAAGTTTAATTGTGAGTGTCTAATGTTACTCTGATAATAATATTCATTTTGTATTAAAAAAATATTTTAATAAAAACTAAAATTAAAACATAATATTTTGGCCAGTTGAAAGATTAACAAGCCAGTTATGGTTGTCGGTTAAGCAGTCCAATTCTTCTATTCACATGATTCCTTTTTAAGTATAAGTAACTGGATGGCTATTTATATGATAGAAATATGGATATACAGGTACTGAGCAAAACAAGATAAAGCTCCCGATGTAAACATCTAATCATCACCACCAACTCTCACAAATCATTCAACATATATTCATTTTTATTTTAATTTAAAATCAAAATGAATATATATTATTGATCATATTAATTAATATTGTTTTATTTTGATTATTTAATTTAAAATTTTATTATTTTATTAGATTAAGTTTTTAAATTTTAAAATGTCAATTGTTTATATATATAGTGTATATACATTACTTACATTTCATAGTTTTGACACAGGTGACCCGCCAGGTTGGAGGCCAGGCCTGTCAGGACAAATGACCTGGTGGGTTTTGCCGGGCTGGCCAGGCCAAATGTCGGCCTGTGCCCCCCTCTAGACATGATAAATTATACATTTCACATCATTTAACCTAAACTAGGGTTGGACTAATTTTACAAGAATAAAATAGCAATACGTAACCC
>NC_052482.1:15187941-15203404 GCF_009730915.1 Dioscorea cayenensis subsp. rotundata
GAAATTGAAAAGCCATCTTTAACTTCTTGCACATATACAAATCTGAAACACCTTTATTATTAGTGGAAAACAAAAGGTTCAATTCCATTTATTTATATTTTTTTTAAACACCTAAATATCTGTATTTTAAATTTAAAAATAAGTATTTCCTCGAAGAAACGTTCCACCCTTTATTATTATTATTTTTTTAAAAGAGTCCATTCATTCCCTCTCGTCTGAGTTGTCTGTCATCTCATCGAGTTGCATTCGTTTGCTCGTCACTCAATATGCAATGTATCTGACACCTCCAAAAACATTTCCATCTAAATCCTCTATTTTGTGGAGGTTGCCATTGTGACATGCATGCATCATATTACAATAGTATATGTATAAATCAATACTAATTTTATTCCAATTCATTGAATTTTCCCAATTACATGTCTCATTCATTGCATGTGTTGCATGTGGGGAAGTAAACGAAAATTACACCAAATTAGTTGTCATTATAATCTCTGCTCACATTTCTCCTATAGATGTACAATCATCAAAACAAACGACCATTAAAGTCACAAACAAAATCACTAATTGCACAAATTACAGTGCGTGTAAATGGCAAATCATTTTACAATCATCTCAGCCATGTATGTGTGTTTGTATGAAATCTAAATGTCTAAATTTTTGTTCTCTCTTTCACTTTGAGTGGTACATGGAAGGAGAGAAATGGTGGCTTGAAGGAAGGGATAAGAGATGACGAAGGAGAAATAGCAAAAGGCTATCGGAAAGTAACGCATAAGACATGGGACATATTTAAATATTTTTATTTCAATGAATTATTCATAGTTTTAATTAAATACATGTTATTTATTTCAACTAAAATGATCAATTATACATCTTTATATATTTCTCAAAATTTAGACTTTTGTGTGACAAAGGAGTGTAATATTCTCATAACATTAATTAAGCTTTTTATTAATTCATGTAATCTTTTTCAAATGTATATAGAACTCTTACAAAATTGTAATTTATTTTCGTCCTAATTTTTTAAAAATCTTTTTATATGAATTTTAGAACTAAGCTCTATCCAAGTGTTTTAATTATTAAATTTTAATTATGGTGTCTAATGTTACTCTTTATCATCAATATTCATTTTGCATTGTAAAAAAATATTTTTAATAAAAAACTAAAAATTAAAACATAATAACTCAATCAGTTGAAAAGGTTAACATGCAAGCGCAAAATGGTTAATCAGTTAAGTAGTCCAATTACTTCTATTTACATGGTTCACTACCTTTATCCAAATTTGATGGCTATTTATCTGATACAAATATGTTTATACCAAATTACTAGTTCAAAACATCCAAGGGAAAATTCTCAATGTAAACATCTATTCAGTCTACCAACTCTAACAAGTCATTCCATCATATATTCATTTTTATTTTAAAATCCTTGATTGATTCATATTAATTATATTGTTTTATTTTGATTTTTTAATTTAAAAAATTACTATTTTATTAGATTATGTTTTAATTTTTAAATGTCAATTGTGAATATATAGAGTGCATACATTATTTATATTTCACGGTTTTGAAACAAAAATAAAATATGTTTTAAAATTTAATTAAATTAACTTAAATGTTTATAATTTATACAATCCGCACATAGTATTAATTATAAGAGTAAAATAGTTAAATAATTTAAATATTTAAGAAATTAGTATAAAATTAAGCTCACTACTCTTATATAGTAGTGACCATAATTCTCTATTTAATAAAATTAGTTAACAAACAAACCCAAAAAGTTCACATCTAATTTTCTTGTGAATGCATAATTGTAGTCTTTTCTTTACGAGTGATGATAACTATTCTAAAACCATGAGTGCCCATGGTTTTATAAAACCACTTGAAGTGACAAATTATATATGCACATCATCTTATCAAAATTAGGTAAGTTCATAATTTTAAACTAATTTTAACAAGGATATAATTACAACTATAGTCACCTTACCTAGAGTAGGGTTTGACTATAAAGGCATACTAACCGTAATTATAATTATCCTACCTAAACTCAATTTTGACTAAGTTTACATAAACCCATTTCTATACCCATATAATGAAAATAAAAAATATAATATCTAAAGTATCTAGAAAAAGAAAATAAATAAATTAAACAAATGTTTATGAACTTAAAAACCAATAATTTTATTATTTAGTAGTAAATAATATAGATAAATATATTATTTTTTATAATTTCATTAATCAAAAGACTTATTGAAATTTGCATGCCATTTTAAAAGTTAAATGTCAAATATTTATCAGATCATTGTAAAAAGAACACAAAAATTTTTGAAGATTGTTTAAAAAAGTATTCTAAAATTGCACTAGAATATGATTGATACCATTTTTCATCCAATAAATTATGTTTTGTTTTTCGGAAAATTGAAAAGCCAAAAAAAAATTTCTTTGACTTCTTATACATATACAAACCCCTTAATTTATTATTAGTGGAAAACAAAAGGTTCAATTCCATTTATTTATATTTATTTTTAAAAAAAACCAAAAATATCTGTAATTAAAAGTAAAAATAAAGCATTTCCTCGTAGAAACGTTCTACCCCTATTTTTTTTTTTTTAAAAAAAATCCATTCATTCCCTTTTGTCTGAATTGTCTCTCATCTCATGGAGTTGCTTCTGTTGCTCGTCGCTCAATATGCAATGTATCTAACACCTCTAAAAACATTTCAATGTAAAGCCTCTATCTTGTGGAGGTTGCCATTGTGAATAGGTCATAATATATGCAGTGTATCAACACTCATAATATAACTAATCCTTTGCATATATATATATATATATATACAACATTAATGGTTACTATTACGCAAGTCCTGCAATATCCAAATGGAATAGATCTTGTCATTCACTGAATTATAAGGATATGAACATCAAAATGACATTTGCACATTATTAGGTTGAAAAGATTAAACAATTTTTCATTAACACAAAACCTACAATGTACAAGGTATATATAGATATCTGATTATATAAATAAGGTAGCTATACAAATATAGATATCATGATTTGTATACAATTTGTATTCTAACTACCCCACAAACTCACGGGGATCAAACATCGAGAGTTTGGACAAGAGAAAATCATGTTGTGCCCGGGTGATGCGAGATTTAGTAAGCAGATCTGCAAAGTCGGCTCGGGAAGGAACAAAGCGGGGAGCAGAATGCCTGTGCATCTGATCACGCACGAAGAAAGCATCAACACCAATATGCTTGGAGGGAATGTTTGATAGGATTCAAAGTGATCACGAATGGCACCGGTGTTGTCCGATGTAGAGGAGTAGGAGCATGTGAGACAACACCAAGATCATGCAAAAAGCCAACGCAACCAAACAATCTCCTCGGCAGTAGTAGCCATAGCGCAGCTACGCTTGGTGCTAGACCGAGAAAACACCGGTTTGCTTCTTGGACTTCCAAGCAATGAGAGAAGAGCCCAAGAACAAAGCAGGAAGCCCGATGTACGAGCGACGATCAGACGGATCACTAGCCCAAGTAGCATCAGAATAAGAACGAAGCTCCAGAGAACTGTCGTTGAGAGAAAAGAAGGCCCTCGAGACGGAGTCGCCCGAAGATAAGCGCAAAAGCCTCAAAAGATGGGCATAGTGAGCGAAGTAGGTGCACTAACAAAGCTCGACTCAAAACATGCACGACATAAGCAATGTCCGGGACGAGTGAGGGTAAGATAGACCCGGACTCCCAACCAAGTGACGATAGTGTGTCGGATCAGATAAGGGAGTCCCCTCATCAGCACGCAACTGAAGATGTAGCTCTATAGGAGTGGTTACAGCACAAGAGTCAGAGAGAGCTGCCCGTGCGAGGATATCGGATGTGTGTAACTCGCTGGGACAAGCGAAAACCGATGAGAAGTAGAAGTGACCTCAATGCCCAAAAATAGCTCTCAATCGACCAAGATCGAGTCATCCGGAAATGTTCTTGAAGGTGATGCTTGACAAAATCCACATGAGCAGGATCATCACCAATGATGATCATATCATCCACATAAAGTAACAACAAAGTCCGACCACGAGAGGAAGAGTGCACAAACAAAGCGGGATCATGCGGACTAGGCTGAAAACCAGCAGCAACCACAGTAGAACTGAAACGCTCAAACCAGGCCCGAGGAGCCTGTTTGAGACCATAGAGAGCCTTCCGAAGGCGACAGACCAAACCAGAAGGAGAAGAAAAACCAGGGGGAGGAAGCATGTAAACCTCCTGCTGAAGATCCCCGTGAAGAAAAAGCATTTTTTTCACATCAAGTCGAAAAGAGGGACCATCGTCCGAATAGCATCTCACAATGAGAGCTCGAATGGTAGTCATATGAGCGACGGGAGCAAAAAGTCTCATCATAATCTCGTCCCTAGCTGCTGCTTTGAAAAACCCACGAGCCACAAGGCGAGCCTTGTACCGCTCTGACGGAACCGTCGGAGGCGAAGTCTTGACTTTATAGACCCACTTGCAGGTAATGGGAACAGCACCAGGAGGAAGGACAACCAAATCCCATGTAGAGGTGCGCTCGAGCGCCTCAACTCGGCAGAGCATAGCGAGCTTGCCACTCGGGTATTTTTGACAGACCTCTCGGTAAGAAGATGGCTCCGGAGGGCCATTGGAGGGAGAAATAGGTAGGTCAGAAGTCGAGAGGCAAAAATTAAAGGCGATCAGGGGGATGACGATCACGAAGAGGATAGCGACGTGCAAGGGGATCATCCGCAGGGAACACATCAGAGGAAACCGTTGGCGCGGGGTGATCTGTCAGAAGAGAGGAGGCGGGAATAGAAAGCAGTGACGGGAGGGTCAACAGATCAGCGGTGAAAGCAGATGGAGGAGATACAGGGTGGAGGTAGGGACGGAGGAGGTGGTGAGGACACAATGAGAAACCCGAACATCGATCGATGTAGTAGATGAGTGAGAAGAAGAGGAAGGGGAAGGAACAAAAGAAAGGGACGATCCTCAACAAAAGAGACATCACGCGAGATACGGAGACGACGTGTAACAGGATCATAACACCGATAGCCTTTTGTGCTCGGGGACTATAACCAAGGAAGACACAAGGAACAGTGATCGAGCGGGAAAGTTTAGTCCGCTCCTCGAGGCATAAGGAGGACATAACACAAGCAACCAAACACACGAAGATGAGAATAACATGGTGGGGTGGAGACATTCCCTCGACTACAACCCTCGAAGAAAGGAAGAGGGTTGAAGATTGATGAGGTAAACAGTAGAGAGAGACAAACCTCACCTCAAAAGTGAGGGGAACATGGGAGGCAATGAGAAGAGTACTGAGCGGTTTCAAGAATATGACGATGTTTCCTTTCAAGCAGTGTCGTTCGAGCATGGCACCAGCGACAAGAGAGCTGAGGAAGAGTGCCGTGGGGAGGCAAGAACCTCACAGAAACTCATGAGAAAGATATTCCTCCTCCCGAATCGAACGGAAAGTACGAATGGTGGCGTAAAATTGGGTACGCACTATATTAGAGAAATCAATATAAACCTTTAAAAAAACTCGTAGCGAGAACACATAAAAATAAATCCAAGTGTAACCAGAGAAATCATCAACAAAAAAATAACATAATAACGATGTCCACCTTTTGGAAACAAACAGGCAGGGACTCTAATTTTTCTAAACCCTAATTTTTCCGCGCCGCCCTCCGATCCAGCTGCGTCGTTGTCTCGATCCGCGCGCCGCCTCAGCGTACCGCGCACGCTGCGACCAGCCCGCCGCCGCCCACGCTGCCTGCCCAGTAGCGCCGCTTCGCCGCCTAACGCTTGCCGCCGCTACGCCCTGCACCTCGCAGCCACATGACTGACCGCCCAACACCGTCATCCTGCGCTGACTGCCAGCCCACTAGCCCAGCCGCCTCACTCATGCTGCCGCCAACACGTACGCCTGGCTGTCAGTCACAGTCGCCCTGCAGCGTCGCTGCAATGCCGCTCGCGCCCACTCAGCGTCAGCCCCGCTCCCCACGGCACTGCAAGGCTGGCGGCAGCGCGGGCGGGCGCGAGGCGCTGCTGGGCGGCGGCGAGGCGCGCTGGGCGGCGGCGCAGCGGGCGCTGCAGCGAGGCGGGCAGCGCGCTGCGGCGGCGCGTGCGGTCAGGCGGCTGTCGCGAGGGCGGCGCGCGGATCGAGGGCGGCGGCGCGGAAAAATTAGGTTTAGAAAAAACCGCTCTGATACCATGTTAGGTTGAAAAGATTAAATAATTTTTCATTAACACAAAACCTACAATGTACAAGGTATATATAGATACACAGTTATATAAATAATGTAGCTATACAAATATAGATATACAGCTGTATACACAGCTGTATTCCCTAACACACATGACATCTAAGGATTGCGAAGGGTGGAAAAAAAAGCAAAAGAAAACAAAATAAGGACTATTATAATGTTATATGTATAAATCAATACTAACTTTATTCCAATTCATTGAATTTTCCCAATTACATGTCTCATTTTTTGCATGTGTTGCATGTGGCGAAGTAAACAAAAATTACACCAACTGTGGAGGTTGCCATTGTGACATGCATTATATTTACAACTCAACACTCATAATATAAATAATTTTTTGTATATAAAGTTATAAACACACACATATATATATAAAACATTAATGGTTACTAATATGCAAGTCATGCCATTCACAAGATGAAACAGTATCCAATTAGAATAGGTTTTGTCATTCACTGAATTGCAAGGACATAAACATCAAAATGACATCTGCGGATGATTTCTAAGGATAGCGAAGTGTGAAAAAAAAACACAAGAAAACAAAAGAAAAGACTATTATAATATTATATGTATAAATCAATACTAATTTTATTCCAATTCATTGAATTTTCCGAATTACATGTCTCATTCTTTGCATGTGTTGCATATGGCGAAGTAAACGAAAATTACACCAAATTAGTTGCCATTATAATCTCAGCTCACATTTCTCCTATAGATGTACAATAATCAAAACAAACAAGTGAAACAACCATTGAAGTCACAAACAAAATCACTAATTGCACAAATTACAGTTCGTGCAAGTGGCAAATCATTTTACAATCATCTCAGCCATGTATGTGTATTTGTATGAAATCTAAATGTCTAAATTTTTGTTCTTTCACTTTGAGTGGTCCATGGAAGGAGAGAAATGGTGGGTATATATGGTGGCTTGAAGGAATAAGAGATGACGAAGGAGAAATAACAAAAGGCTATAGGAGAGTAATGCATAAGACATTTGACATATTTAAATATTATTTATTTCAATAAATTATTCATTGTTTTAATTAAATACATGTTATTTATTTGAACCAAAATTATCAATTATTCATCTATATATATTTCTTAAAATTTAGACTTTTATGTGACAAAGGAGTGTAATATTCTCATAACATTAATTAAGTTTTTTACGAATTCATGTAATCTTTTTCAAATGTCTCCAGAAAGTCTTACAAAATTATTATTTCTTTTCAGCCTCATTTTTTATTTAAAATCTTTTATATGAATGCTGGAACTAAGCTTTATCCAAGTGTTTTAATTATTAAATTTTAATTATGATGTCTAATGTTACTCTTAATCATCAATATTCATTTTGTATTGTTAAAAAAAATATTTTTAATAAAAAACTAAAAATTAAAACATAATAGCACAGCCAATTGAAAAGATTAACAAGCCCATTATGGTTAATCGGTTAAGCAGTCCAATTACTTCTATTCACATGATTCACTGTCCGTATAATAACTGGATAGCTATTTATCTGATAGAAATATGGATATACAAAATTACTAGTTCAAAACAACGAATAAAAAACTCCCGATGTAAACATCTAATCATCCTACCAACTCTCACAAGTCATTCAACATATATTCATTTTTATTTTAATTTAAAATCAAAATGAATATATGTTTTATTGATTCATATTAATTAATATTGTTTTATTTTGATTATTTAATTTAAAATTTTATTATTTTATTAGATTAAGTTTTAAATTTTAAATGTCAATTGTTTATATATATAGTGTATATACATTACTTACATTTCATAGTTTTGACACAGGTGACCCGCCAGGTTGGAGGCCAGGCCTGTCAGGACAAATGACCTGGTGGGTTTTGCCGGGCTGGCCAGGCCAAATGTCGGCCTGTGCCCCCCTCTAGACATGATAAATTATACATTTCACATCATTTAACCTAAACTAGGGTTGGACTAATTTTACAAGAATAAAATAATAACCTTATTCCCCTTACCTAGAGTAGGGTTTAGGCAGGTTTTGCCGAGCCGGCCGGGCCAAATGTCGACATGTCCCCCCTCTAGAAGTGACAAATCATACATTTCACATCATTTAACCTAAACTAAGGTTGGACTAATATTACAAGAATAAAATAATAACTTTAGTCCCCTTACCTAGAGTAGGGTTTAACTCCAAAGACATAATAACCATAATTATAATTAACCTACCTAAACAAGATTTTGATTAATTTTATATAAACCCATGTTTTATACCCATATATTGAAAATAAAAAAAATATTCTATCTAAAGTATTCAGAAAAACATAATAAATTAAACAGTATGTATAAAATTTAAAACCAATTATTATTTAGTAATAAATAATATAGATAAATATATTATATTTTATAATATCTTTAATCAAAAGATTTATTGAAATTTTAAGGCCATTTTAAATGTTAAACGTGAAACATTTATCAGATCATTGTAAAAAAAATACAAAAATTTTGGAAGATTGTTTAAAAAAATAAAATCTAAAATTACACTAGATTAGGATTGATACCATTTTTCATCCAATAAATTATATATTTTTTTTCAAAAAATTGAAAAGCTAAAACAAAAAAAATTCTTTGACTTCTTGCACATATACATATCCCTTTATTTTTAGAGGAAAACGAAAGGTTGAATTCCATTTATTTATATTTATATATTTTTTTAAAACACAACAATATCCGTATTTAATTTTTTTGAGTAAATCTGTATTTAAAATTATATATAATCATTTCCTCCTAGAAACTTTCCATCACTTATTTTTTTTTTAAAAAAAAAAACCGTTCATTCTTTTTGTTTTCTCTCATCTCACTGACTTGTCTTCTGTTGCTCACCACTCAATGTGCAGTGTATCGGACACTTCTAAAAATATTTTCCTATAAAGCCTCAATTCTGTGGTGGTTATTGTAAGGGTTCGGACCTTTAGTGTGTGTAAAGCGCCACATGGTGTGATCCTAAGATCGATTGAGGCCGTGATAGTTACCATTATGACATGCATGCATGATATTTACAACTCGACACTCATAAAATAAATAATCCTTTGTGTATACATATATACAACATTAATGGTTGCTGTGATAAGTGCAAATATACTTTAATTGTCATGCTTTGACATCAAATCAACGTGACATAGAAACCATTGTGACATGGCAAGGCATGGTGACATGACAAGGAGTCTTAGCTTGGAGGTAAAAATCTTAGAGATCTTGGTGGAGCTATTTTTGATATGCGTTACAACTTGAAGACAAGATCATAGCACGACCACATTTAGAGAGATTTGATTAGAGACTAAATATGGATGGAGGTTAATTGAACAAATACCTATCAATGGTATGATTGAAGGTTATTGAAGGTATGATTTGAAGAACCTTAGTAATTATTCTTGAAGATTATTAAGGGTATTATTGAAGACATGCCTATTGTTGGTATGATTGGCATGATTGATTAAAGATCTATTCTTGGAAAGATTTGAAGGCCAAATTTGGATGATTTGAAGATCAAGTTTGGAGAGTTTCATGAAGATGCACAAAGATGTGCGCCCTTTGCGAGGGAAATGCGTGGTGAGCAATTGAGGAGGTAGGCTACTTGCCGGTAGTTGGGATTGACAGATCTGGCTTCACTGACTCGGACTAAGCATGACCGGGAGATTGATGGGTCTTGAGGTCATTTGCAAAGTAACCAGAACTCAGTCAAGGCAGTAGTCAGGGTCATGTTGCAAGTTGTATTACAACAGGAGTTGCAACAGCTAATTAGGGAAGGTTCTAAAATTAGTAGCCATGGAGATTCTAAAAGAGGTATGGACTATATTTGGGACGTTGAGGTGTCTATATAAGCTACCTTGCTTTGAGATTGGGTGTGACACCGGAGTGAGAAAGAGAGTTTGTACTAGACAATCTACAGAGGGTAGTGATCTTTATTTGTGAGTGTAAGTGACAAAGTGTTTGTACTCATTTATTTTTCACCTCTTTTAGTGGATTGTTTTATCTCTGGGCTTGGCTCCCAAGACGTAGGCAAGTGGACGCCGAATTGTGTTACCAATTTTGCTTGTCTCCTTTTTCTTTGGTTTGTGTGAGTTTTCTATGAGTGTTTGAATATTCTTTAAACCACAAACTACACCGGCGGAACTAATAGTTATTAACACGAGATGAAACAGCATACAAATAGAATTGGTCTTGTCATTCACTGAATTGCAAGGATAAGAACATGGAAATGAGATTTGCGGATTATATCCGAGGATAGCGGAGGGTGAAAAAAAACAAAAACAAAAGAAAGGACTATTATAATATTATATGTATATATCAGAACTAACTTTATTCCAATTCATTGAATTTGCCCAATTACATCCCTCATTATTTCCATGTGTTGCATGTGGAAACGCTAATAAAAATCACACCAAATTTGTTGCTATTATAATCTCTGCTCACATTTCTTTCCCATCAGTTACTTAGATGTACAATCATCAAAAGCAAACAACCATTGAAGTCGGAAAAAAGATCACTTGTTGCACACACTACTAATAAGACGTGTAATTTTCGTTTACTTCCCCACATGCAACATATGCAATGAATGAGACATGTAATTGGAAAAATTCAATGAATTGGAACAAAATTAGTATTGATTTATACATATAATATTATAATATGATACATGCATGTCAAAATGGCAACCTCCACAAAATAAAGGCTTTATATGGAAATGTTTTTGGAGGTGTCAGATACACTGCATATTGAGTGACGAGCAACAGTAGGCAACTTGATGAGATGAGAGACAACTCAGACGAGAGGGAATGAATGGATTTTTTTAAAAAGAAAATAATAATAAGGGGTGGAACGTTTCTTTGAGGAAATGCTTATTTCTAATTTCAAATACAAATATTTTGGTGTTTTAAAGAAAATAAATATAAATAAATGGAATAGAACCTTTTGTCTTCCACTATGTTAAGTTTGATGACATGGATTGGCATTATATGACAAGCTGAGAAATGACATGGCAAGGGGAAGGTAACGTAGCAATGATGGCTCAACAAAGGAAGTAATGACTAGGATGATGATGTGTCAAAATGTTGATGTCATGACATGTGAAGATACAAGGGTTAGAAGATTAAGATGAAGATTATGTTTAGAAGATATTTCTCTCAAATGGAGTCATGTGATGATCAATTATTTTGGGAAAGTGCATCAAGTTAAAAGAATATTTTCAAGAAAGTAAGTTCTATTTTAGGTATGTTTATCTATCATTGGTAAGATCCGGGATGATAAATCACATCTTTGATATAACTCCTTTTTAGAAAGATCTATTTTAAAGAAGAGAGGAATATTCTATCATTGGCAAGAATAGGAGATCATGAAGATTGTATGGAGCTTAGTTTGATGTGAAGCTATTTGAAGACACAAACTAAGTTGGGCAAGGACAAGCCAATGAGATTATAAAAACCATATTTAGCAACACAATTTGAAGAAAGATCCAAGAGCTAATTATGGGCTAAACTATTCATGGAGACTAATCATGTATGGAGATTGTTTGAAGATTATATGAGATATGATTAGAGATTTGAAGATCCAAGCATGGATGATTGGAGATCATGCTTGAAGATATTGAAGGCTAAACTTGGATGAAGATGAGATCAAGTTTAGTAACAATATTTCCATGAGTCAAACGAAGATCATTTGGGAAGACTAAACTTGGGCCAAGTTTGGAAGGAAGATTTGGAGATCTTCGATGACCATCTTTGGTGAGATGGCTGCGTGTGCCTTGGTGGGCACATCCCTCGGGAGTGGGTGACCTACTGAAGTGATGTAAGGAAGGAAGCAGCTGCAGGCAGGAGGAGCTTGTGTCGAGTCAACTTCTATGAGGTAGACTGAAGGAACTGGGAAGGTTGAAGGTCACAGATTCAGGTGCAACCGGCTAGAACTCAATCATCTTCAGTAAGGTGGGCCATGTTACAACGGGATGTTGCAACATCTAACTTTGGAAGGTGTCCAAGTTAGGAAGCCGCGGAGAATTCTAAAAGAGGAAGGTTTATTTAGACGTCGGTGCTTCTATATAAGAGATCCTGCTTGAAGGTTTAGGATGAGGCACCAAGCACGAAGACCCTTGGGTGAGGGTTGAGGAGTGTGCACATCTGTCAATCTTAAGAGGGTATTCTTTGTCTTGAGAGAGTAAGGGAGTGTTGTACTCTTTATTCTATAACCTCTTTTAATGGATTGTTTCTCCGGGCTTAGCCCCTAGATGTAGGTAAGGTTGTGCCGAACTGGGTTACTAACTTGCGTGCCTCCTTTCTCTTGTTTGATTGTATGTGTGTGTCCAATTTTCAAGTGAGTTTTTGAGTGACTTCTTCTTACCACACCACCCACCGGAACTATCACACTAATAATAAAGGGATTTGTATATGTACAAGAAGTCAAAGATTTTTTAGCTTTTCAATTTTCCAAATAACAAAACATAATTTATTGGATGAAAAATGGTATCAATCCTATTCTAGTGCAATTTTAGATTACTTTTTTAAAATATCTTCAAAAATTTTTGTGTTCGTTTTACAATGATCTGCTAAATGTTTTATATTTAACTTTTAAAATAGCCAGCAAATTTCAATAAGTCTTTTGATTAACGAAATTATAAAAAATAATATATTTATCTATATTATTTACTACTAAATAATAAAAATATTGGTTTTTAATTTCATAAACATTTGTTTAATTAATTTTTTTTCTTTTTCTAGATACTTTAGATATTATATTTTTTATTTTCATTATAAACATTTGGGTTTCTTAATTAATTTTATTGGATAGGGAAAAATATATGGTCACTTCTACATAAGAATAGTAAGCTTATTTTTATAATAATTTCTTAAATATTTTAATTATTTAACCATACAATTTTTTAAATCATTTCAACTATTTTACTCTTATAATTAGTAATATTTGCGGATTGTAAAAAGTTATAAACATTTAAATTATATTATATTTTTGTTTAAAACAATGAAATATAAGTAATGTATGTACACTATATATTCACAATTGACATTTAAAATTTAAAACTTAATCTAATAAAATAATAATATTTAAATTAAACAATCAAAATAAAACAATATCAATTAATATGAATCAATCAAGGATTTTAAAATGAAAATGAATATATGTTGTATGACTTGTTAGAATTGGTAGGATGAATAGATGTTTACATTGGGAGTTTAATTTTTTTTCCAATGTTTTGAACTAGTAATTTGGTATAGGCATATTTCCATCAGATAAATAGCCATCCAGTTTTTATACGGACAATGAATCATGTGAATAGAAGTAATTCGACTGCTTAACAGATTAACTTATGGGCTTGTTAATCTTTACAACTGACTGTGTTATTATGTTTTGATTTTTAGTTTTTTATTAAAAATATTTTTTTACAATACAAAATGAATATTGATGATTAAGAGTAATTTTAGACATCATAATTAAATTTTAATAATTAAAACACTTGGATAAAGCTTAGTTTTAGCATTCATATAAAAATATTTAAAAGAAAAAAGGACGAAAAAAATTATAATTTTGTAAGACTTTTAGATACATTTGAAAAAATTACATGAATTCATAAAAAGCTTAATTAATGTTATGAGAATATTACACTCCTTTGTCACACAAAAGTCTAAATTTTGAGAAATATATAAAGATGAATAATTGATCATTTTAGTTGAAATAAATAACATGTATTTAATTAAAACTATGAATAATTCATTGAAATAAAAATATTTAAATATGTCCCATGTCTTATGCGTTACTTTCCAATAGCCTTTTGCTATTTCTCCTTCGTCATCTCTTATCCCTTCCTTCAAGCCACTATTTATACCCACCATTTCTCTCCTTCCATGTACCACTCAAAGTGAAAGAGAGAACAAAAATTTAGACATTTAGATTTCATACAAACACACATACATGGCTGAGATGATTGTAAAATGATTTACCATTTACACGCACTGTAATTTGTGCAATTAGTGATTTTGTTTGTGACTTTAATGGTCGTTTGTTTTGATGATTGTACATCTATAGGAGAAATGTGAGCAGAGATTATAATGACAACTAATTTGGTGTAATTTTCGTTTACTTCCCCACATGCAACACATGCAATGAATGAGACATGTAATTGGGAAAATTCAATGAATTGGAATAAAATTAGTATTGATTTATACATATACTATTGTAATATGATGCATGCATGTCACAATGGCAACCTCCACAAAATAGAGGCTTTAGATGGAAATGTTTTTGGAGGTGTCAGATACATTGCATATTGAGTGACGAGCAAACGAATGCAACTCGATGAGATGACAGACAACTCAGACGAGAGGGAATGAATGGACTCTTTTAAAAAATTAATAATAAGGGGTGGTTATTTTTAAATTTAAAATACAGATATTTAGATGTTTAAAAAAAATATAAATAAATGGAATTGAACCTTTTGTTTTCCCAGTGTTTTCAGACCCGGACCGGACCGGGCGGTCGGACCGGGTTGACACGGACCCGGCCTTAAAACCGGTCCGGTTCAATATATAAAACCAGATTTTGATAAAACCGGGGTTGAACCGGCAACCCGGGCGATCGAACCGGTGACCCGGTGACCCGGCCGGGTCATCAACTCGGGTTTGCATCAATTGTTTTTTTAATTCTTATTTTATTTTTATAATATATTAATGTTTGGGGGTTATAATGTAAAATTATAATACTAAGGAAGGGAGAGACCAAGGGAATATTTTTATTTTAATTTTTTAATGAATTTTTTTAGTTGTGTATTTCCTTGTGAATATTTTTATGCTTCTCAATTAATTTTATATTAGTTTATCGTTATGTTATTGGGTGTATTTTATATTTTTAATGTGGTGTATTTCAATATTTATTTATATAAAATACTCGCTTAAATTTTTAAAAATCATGTTTTTATTTATTTTTTTTATTCTTCTATATTTAATTTTTTTAATTATATATAACTAAAAATTATATTATTTTTAATAAAAATTATTGACCCCGGTTCAACCCGGTTGAACCCCTCGACCCCTGACCCCTACCTTTCTCCGGGTCGATGGCGGGTCCGGGTCTGAAAACCTTGTGTTTTCAACTAATAATAAAGGGGTTTCAGATTTGTATATGTGAAGAAGTTAAAGAAATGCTTTTCAATTTTC
>NC_052482.1:15504404-15622265 GCF_009730915.1 Dioscorea cayenensis subsp. rotundata
AACAATTGTCCTTCAAACCTTGACAACAAAGCATCAGCAAACTCACTCCTAAATAAAGGTCTTCCTCTCTTCCTGGTTCGCAAGAAGGATTGAAACCAATACAAGACCTTCCCTTCAAAGTTAATTGATACCAATTTCACTTTGGCCCCTCTAAGGTATGATCTGTGTCAAAGAATTGCTTAGCTTTGTACATACATTCTTCAGCATTCAATCCATCAAATCTTGGAAACTCCAGTTTGTATAATGGCTTTTACCACTATAACCCATACCAGGATCTAAAATTCCAGCTCCATTAGAATCTTGTGGCTGACATGGTGCTACCATTTCTGAACACTGAGTTACCATTCCTGAAATCATGATCTTGAGCTCCTCCAAGGCTTTAGCATTCTTTTCCCGCATCTCTTCCATAGCCTTGCTAGGTTTCTCATCAGTTTCTTTAATCAAATTCTCAAGTTCCTTGAAATTTTGTTTTTTCCCTTTGTTAGCCATGATCTCTGCCCAAGACCGCCTTCTTTGATACCAATGTTATGGAGTAGAATATCTGCAAAACACTAGAACCGAGAAGAGAAGAAGAAGAAAAGAAGATCAAGAAGACAATAATAACAAGAAGAGAAAGAGTTTAATCATTCATTCATATCCCTTATTTCCCTCCCTAAACCATTAATTAATTATAAAAGAATTCGACTGACGGTTCAGATTATAGATGACACTAAGACCCATCAACTAACCATGATCCAGCAGCCATGATTAGATCAGCAGCTGATTTACATCTACGGTCTGGATTATAACAAACTCATATCCCACCCACTTGCACTGATCCAATGGCCAAGATTCATGACTTATCTGAGTCAACACACTCAATCCAACTCAATTGTTATTAACTAATACAATACAAACGCACCACATCATCAACTAATTCTAACATCATTAACAAACAATGAATTTTCAAACGGTTCCCTCTTTTTGCTTTTAAACTTCCATTGCTTCAAGCTTCTCTCATTTCCTGCATTTTTCAAGACCAAACCAAACTCTCTTCCATGATTCTAAACATCCAAGCTCTCTCTTCCTCAACTACTATAAACTTCAGCTTTATCTTATCTGTAGAAATTCCTCAATTACAGAGAGCTTATATCACCACATATCAAAAGATGTGATCATTAATCATGTCTAACTTTATAAACACATACAAGACCCATATAAGAAGTGTGTAACTATTTAACCCGGTTTAATCTTTAATTGGATCATGTAACATGACACAACCCACTTAACACTCTTTATAAATTAGCCCATATAAGACAACACAACCCATTTAACTTGCTTTTATACAAAATCCATGAATCAACAATGACATCAAATTTGAATTAAATCCAAAATATATCAATTCAAAATCTAACAAACATATATCGATAGTTAGATGATCAAATCCAACATACATAAGTACTTAAATATCTAAAATCCAATATATGTTGGCTATAATTATTTTTTTACATTTATATTTGGGTTAATGGTGTCTTACACAGGTTATCAAGATTATGATACGAACTCGTTTAATTTGAGCATGTCTTAATCATGTTGATCCATTTAAGACACAAACTATTTATACTAAACCCATACACAACTTGAACCGTGTCGTGTTGTATTGTGTAATCAAGTCAATACCTATTTTGTCACCCTAGTGAGCACCATCATCATATTTTTTATTTATTATATATAGTGAGGATAGTACGTTTTAGACATCATGGACATGTATTTTTATGGGAACTAGGGTTAGCCCAAATGTACATACCTACATCTAATCTGGTAAGATGGCACGTCTAGCCTTAATATAAGGCTGGTGTAACATCTTTTCATAATAATACTATATATCAAAGTTAACCAAAAATTAAATGACATCACAATTTTCATGACTTGTCACACATGTTGTTTGATTTTTTTTATATTTTTTATTATAGAAAGAACTGGTCACTTTCCCTTTCACGGCGGGTTAATTAATTTTTTTTTTTAAAATATAAATTTATGTTGATTTACGAGATAATAAACCAAAACTCTATGAAATTTTTATGACAAGATCTGTAGTGAAAATTACTTTACGTATTAAAAATAACCAAAATATTATGGTCAAATTTATAATTATATAAATTTAAATAATTAAATAAATAAAATTTTGTTTTTTTCTAATTTTCATATAAATCTAATATCATTACTTTAAATAATATATATTTCAATATTGTAAAAATAATCATTGCAAAAATTATATAATTACAAAATATTATTTAATTAAATTAAATAAAACATTAAAAACATCACATGTTGGACATGTGATTATTGGCATTATTTTATATCTCATGTTTCTAAAATGTAGAAATCTTATTAACTTTAGCAAGTGCTTTTCTTGCGCTAGAATAAAAATTTTATAACATTTGATTTATTTTTCTTTAACATCGTCAAACCTATCAAAGAGAAATTAGTAAATATTTTATATATTCCAAATAACTTTATTTTAAAAAAAGTTTTTTGATTAGCCATTAGTAATTTTATTTTTGTGTTGTAATATTTTCAAATGGACCAAAAGAAAATGAAACTTGCCTAAACTATTAATAACAAAATAAATTTATATTTTCAAAAGTAGAGTTTTGGGAATGAGTAAATTCACTCGCCAGACAGCTTTGTAAAAAAAAAATTGTTCCACTCAAAATCATTTATTTCACTAAAAAAAAATTGAATTTAAAATTTCGATGAAAATTAACTCCAAATCATTGGATTAATTGAGCCAAATAATTGCCTAATTATGTGGATTTTAGTGTATAGTGCCACACTATATGCTAGCTCATTGGTAATCATTCGGTTATTTTTGATTTTAACACTAAAGCCACATTTTTTTTTATCATAAAATCGATGCCAACGGGTTTAAAAAATATTTTCGAAAATAAATATATTTAAAATAATAATTTAATTTCTGTTTAAATTTTAAATAGATTAATAAGTTATGTTTTTGCATGCCTACCCTTCTATAATTTATTATTACCAACATACCCTTGTAAAAAATTATGTTAATCCTTAACCGCTTTTATTGTGATATATATACAAAACTCCTTTTCCATTGTCTCATGTCGAAGTTAACTAAAGAACCTAGAAAATTCTAGAAATTATAATTTTTAAACAAGTACATATAAGGCTACTCAAAATTAGCTCATAAATAGATTATATCACAAATAATACAATAATTAATGTTTAAACATGATTGAAATAATAAGGAATAATTTCTGCTTTTGTAGTCATTTATTTTTCTTTATTAATTGAAAATGTTTAATTAAGCCCAAAGGGTTCATAGCCAAATGGCATTGGCCACAATACGAAAGATGTTGTTGGTTTGTTGGAATTTTAAGTCCCTAGTTTAAGTTTTGTTAAGCGAAATGGTGATAATGTATGATCCGTTGTAGGTGTGGATTTATTGCTCAAACCCTTTGTTAATGGGTGAGAGCGCATGGACAAAAGACGATCAATTTTCGGCCCGTGTACATGGCCTTGATTACACTTGTTGCATTTGTCAGAAGAAAAAACAAAAACAAAAAAACAAAAAATACTTAATCAACTTAATAAAAAGCTTAAAACCAATAATAAGTTCTACACTGTTGCTTGTTTTAATCTTTTTTAAGTAAAACAAATATATTAATTGTTGGTCCATGTTAATTATCTATTCATGTCCACTTCAAGATATGAATAAACATTTTCTAGGTTATCTTTTAGGAGACGTAATTACAAAACGATGTACATTTATAAATCCTCTTACATATTATTTAGTTAGGTTCGATTAATACTTGCAAACAAACGATTCTGTAAATAATATTCAAACATATATGATTCTATAAATTAAAGTGAAATGTATTACATTTGGAAATTGTATTTATGTTCATATTAAACTATTGATGCTTAAAAAGTTAGTCAAATCCTTTTCTTCGACTTAGGACAATATTCATGACTTATCACACACATATTATTTGCATCTATCTTGCCTATTTCCTTTATAAAAGAGGGTTAATATTCTTTTATGGATAAAAGTATTCATTTAGTACTCGTTCCCTTTTAAATAAGACTTACCTATTAAATATAAATTTATTTGTATAATTAGCATAAAAACAAAATAGTACCTTGTAAATAAATTTTAATTGCAAAGGTAACCAAACAAATTAATGAGATATTAGAGATAACCAGATTATTACATTATAATTTATTAATAAGCATAAATCAATTTTATAAGATTTTGTAATTGCAATGAAGTCAAATATCATTTCTTGCTGTGGTTCATCTACCTTTTCAAATAAAATAAAATAAAATAACATTTTTTTCATTGATAAGAAAAATATTAATTTTAAAATATTATTTAATAATATTTTTTATTTAGCTAAAAGATAATAAATAACAAACATAGTGTGTGACGTAAGCTCAATTAAATAAATGTTAATGTAATCTTTGGATGATTTTTTAGGAAATAATATTAACTCATTAATATGTTATAAATAGAAGAAAAGACTTAAAGGGTGATAACTTTAATTTACCTAATAAGTAACAACCACAAATGCTCACTGGGTTGAGGAAAGTAAGAGTTAAAATTACTAAAAGAAATTTTATTTGTAAGAATCCAAACACAAGAATTATTTTGTACGATGTAAATTTCTCTGATGAGGAGATGATGAAAATAATAGTATACCTTGTTTTGGTATTTGATATATATATATATATATGGTGTGGACGGATAATAAACAAAGGGAGAACTTACATGAAATGTTTTGTGTGCATGAAGTGCCCATTACATATTGACACATGTCACATGTGATGCTCCATTTCTTTCTTCCTTTTTTTTTCCCTCCCATTAACTCAAACCCTCTGGTACCCTTTATTTATTCCCAAATAAATAAATAAATATATTATTATTATTATTTTCTCTATTCTTAAATACATGTCATTTAAAGATATTGTACAAAAATTAAATATAGCATTAATTTTTATAAAATTTAACATAAAAAATCAACCAAATTACTAAACTATCCTTCTCTTGGAACCATATATTTTTCTTGAAACTATAAATATTACTTTTTCATTTATATAATTTATAAAATTGAAAATAGATAAAATTGGAAAAAAGAATAAATATTGCTTTGATATTGTAAAATAACAATTATTTTGGAATAATTTTTTTTTCTTAAAACGATATGTATTTTGGAATAGAGGGAGTATTATTCTCCTGCAACAAATTGTTTTTTTATAGCATACATTTAAGTAAAAATGTGATTGTCCAACTTACTTTTTTGACCTAAAATAAATTGCTTTCAATCTTATATATCATATATTTTGATCATACACCTCTTCTCAAGCTTGGAGTTGTGCTTTGGAGGAAGAAGAAGAAGAAAAAGAAGAATATAATATTGATTTTTTGCTTTCTTGGAATGAATGAAGGTTAAAGGAGAGTTTGAGTTATTGGAGGAAAAGAAAAAGGAAAATGAGGCTGCACATGGGACATATGTCAATGTGTAATTGGGCACTATGTGAAATGTACACAAATCACTCTGCCTAAGTTCTCCCCATAAAAATAAAGGAGAAACATATGAAACCGAGAGAAGCAACACAGATTGTGCGGAGGGAGAGAGAATGGTGTGAGCATGTCCCTGAATAACATGCCCATATATATATATATATATATATATATATATATATATTTATCAGTTTAATGTTTAGTTGAAACATGAGAATTCCGCATCATTGAACTAGCAAATAAAGGAACAATAAATCGTGATTAATAAAATTGGGCATTCACTGTATTTCAAATGTGGGGTCATGATGCACCAGAAAAAGATAAGCAAAGATTAATGAGCGTCGGACTAAGTTTGGAATTAAAAAGAGAAAATTATCTAAAAGTCCATGGATAGTTTCAAACTTCCACTGCATTGCCTCTGACGTTTCCATTTTCCATTAAATCCCTCTTTTTTTAAGCCAATTTTTTTTAGTCCTTGGAGTTACTTCCGTCAGTTAAATGGATGGGAAATGTCACAAATGCCCCAGTGAGATGGAAAAAAGCAAAAGTTGGAGCTTTCCCTCCAAGTCACATTACATTTAATGGAAAGTATGGCCATATCTTCCAATGAAGCTTTTTTGTCAGAAAATAGAGGAAATTTTCACTCCTTCATCTTATTCTCATTCTTGTCATTCTTGTGGAACTTCTCCTTTTTCATCTTGGTTGGGTTGCCGAAACTTCAACTTCTTCTTTCCATCTTGTTTAGGTTGCAGGTTGAAAATATCTACACGTAAGTTGTTGTTGTAGTAGTTGTTGTTGTTGTTCTTCTTCGTGTTATTTTACATGTTTTTTGCGTCTATGGAGTCTAACAAGCTTCTTCACTTTTGTCAGGCTTTTGTGGCTATGGAATCTTACAAGGATTTTTCTTATTTGTCATTCTTTTGTGGATGTGGATTCTTACAAGCCTTTTGAAAATTCATGTAGGTGTCATCAACAATGGAAACTTTCTCTGCATGGCACGATACAAAGAAGAAGGATGTGTGCTTCAATTCACCATCTTAAGCTCATGGTAGTCAGTCATTGGTGACATATGTGTCCATTGGGCCCTAGATGTTTCTCAAGTGAGAATGAAATTTGTAACGGCTGACTCATACAAAATGCTTTGCCCAATTGAGTCTAACGTGGATTTTCAATGCATGTGTTATTGATAAATGCTTGAGTAAACATATTTATCTATATGTTTTACATGCATTGAGCATCATTTTTACCATTGTTTATGTCTCATAAAGTGTATTTGGCGTTTTTTTGTGCAAATAGGTTGTGAAGGCCTTAAGAGAAGAAAAGGAAGCAAAGATAGGTTAAGGCACATTTTGGGAGTCTTTTTTTTTGCAATATAAGCATCAAGACATAAGAGGAGCTCATGCACATGGGGGAGTATGCCAACTTCCAAGAGAATTCAATCCAAATTGTGAGTTGGAAAGGCACAAAGGCAGTCACGCTCATATGTCCCAACTTGTGTGAAGAATTTAAGAACCTTCCCAATGATGGTTAGAAGACAAGAAGCCTCATAACCTACCATGCGGATGTATGCCCGTCCATGTGGCCTCAAGAGAAGAGTGTTGGAGCCTTGTTATGAAGAGCAATGCAACAAAGTACTGCAGAAAATCACTACAACAATACTATAGCAAACCACTGTTCACATGACCAGGTGAAATTTTCACATGGTCGTGTGGGCGATTCTGTAGCCCATACAGGTGCATGGGAGGTTCACACTGTCGCATGAAGACATGTGACAGATGCGGGTTTTAAGTAAAAATAGCCCTTTTGCACTATTGTTTGGAGACTTTTTGATAGTGTTTGAAAGACAAAGTGGCTAGGGTTTTGAGAGAAAGACTTTGGCGAATTTGGGTGGGTGTTTTCACTAACTTTGATAGATCTCTTCTTTGTCATAGTATAGAGGGAGTCATCGGCGATCTAGCTTCGAAGAGGGATCCTTCACGACGTTGAGCGGCCCATCAAGGACATCATCACAAATTCAACGGGATTTTATTCCATGGTGTTCATTGATTTACATAGCATTAATTGTTTTGTAATTTTTCCCATGGAGGGCTAAACTCTAGTAGGTATTTGGGCATTTAAATCCTAGGATCTTATCTTTGTATTGATTTACTTTTTGTTTTCTATTAAATCCAAGTTTAATTAAGTTTCAATCTTGTTTTCTCATAGTTTCCATACCTTATTAATCATTGTGTTTGATTTGTTTGCATGATTTGTTTGCCTTGGTCAGAGAGAGGTCTCCATTAGGGTTGGAGCTCCAACATTGAAGAGGGTTGAGAGAGTGAGTCATGAGATAGTGGAGTATCCCTTTTCCACTCCAATCAATACATTCTATCTCCGTATTTCCTAGGCTTTATGCAACCATATTTGGTGTTAAGCATGAGATTGAGAGATATCTCCGCCGGGACCTAGTAGGGGCTTATGGATCTTTCACCTAGAAGTAGGGTTAGGTCTATCCTTAGGAATCTGGTGTACTCCTAGGAATCCCTAGAATCTATTGCGGTCATAAGTGGTGTGAGGTGTTGAGGTTGAGCAATTTCTCCACTAGGACCTCGTAGGGGACTAGTATCAGTGGTCTGGAGGAAGGGATTGATTATTCTTGGATTTTCTTAACTCGATTAACACTTGTAAGTCTTGCACTTCATGTTAGATCCTAGGGGAAGCATTGTTTGGGTACCTTATCTTTATTGATTAAGACTTCCCTCGTTTCTACTCTTCCTTGCTTGCTTGAAATATTCATATTCTTGTGATTGAGTTCATTTTACCATATTTTTTATTCTGACTAGATAATTGAGAAGTAGTTACTACTAATACTTCCGTTCCTTAAGGATTCGACTACTTGACTCATTGGGTACTTTATTACTTCGACACCCGTGTACTTGCGGTACACGTATGCAAGAGGTGTATTAGTCATATATGCCATAATTTCATCAAATTTGTCATGGACATTATCATCGAGGAAGTGAGTGTGTCTGTAGATGGAAACTCGACCTCCTTGATCCCATCGTAATACAATAATGACTGTTAGTGCTGGTTACTTGTCTTTTATGTGCTCATGTATTTTAGATATCATTCCTGTGTATGACAATCATTTCCTGTGTATTAATATTAATTCCTATGTATTAATATCATTTCCTGTATATTGTAACTATTTCCTATGTATTATATGTATTTCCTATGTATTATTGTTGTTTCCTGTGCATTATTATGGTTTCCTATTTATTACTATGGTTTCCTGTGTAGAATATATACTTTGTGTGTGGTATTATTATTTCATGTATAGTAATAACTGTTCTTGGGTATTTTGCATTTTTTTTGCAATGCAGAGTCTTTGTCAGCAGCATAAATCCCAATGGCGATACTTTCCTCTCTCAACATCCTTCTTATGGGGTGCTTAGTATTGTTGGGTGTAACGATACACATGATGGTTCCACTTTAAAAGTAGGCCAATGATTTGAGAATGATGATCACTTTAAAGATTGCCTACAAAGCACGGCTATAAAAAAAATTTTGTCTTTACATTTATAAAAAAAGACAAAATCTGGGTGACTGTAAGGTATGCGGCTCGGGAATGCTAATGGTAAGTGCATGCATCTAAAGAGGAAACTCATGACACGTTCTAGCTGAAGACAATGTAAGCACCTCACACATGCGGTGGAGGCATTAGTATGACAGTGCATCCAAAAGCCAAACAAAAAGTGGGTTTCCGAATGTGTCATGCATAAATTTAAAGATCAACCATTGTATAGAGCTGTTGACATAGAGAAATACATATTGCATGACTATGGTGTTCGTTAATCGTACAAGCGTGCTTAGATGCGGGAAGGAGGTTGCTAGGTCAGTGTTTTATGGTAGCGGGGTTAGTAGCTATGATTTGCTTCTATAGTATGCAGATAAAGTGGCCGAACGAATACCGGTAGAGTTGTCACCATTGACAATGACGACGAACGTTTTAAGCATGCTTTTTTTTATTTGGGGCTTGTTTGTTGGGGTTCAAGCATGGGTGCAGGCTATTACTTTTTATTAATGGAGCTTATTTCCTGGCCAAGTATGGTGGGATTCTGGTGGGATCGGCAACAAAATTGATGATTCAGTTTGTGAACTTGTATGTATATCGACCGACACACATGCTTGGTTGCTGAATAAGTCCGATGTTGATCATTAGTTGAACTTTTTATTTAAAGAAATGCGATGGTGCGAGATGTACTCCAACGTGGCTGAGTCCTTCAATGCCTGGATTAAAGAGGCACGCCATCTACTATCAACAAACAATGTTGACTTAATCAGGTTAGTGATGTTTATTGTTGTGTATAAAGATATGTTTATGTGTATTATATGTACGTTACTACATATTATATGGTTTTCCTATGTATGACATATAGTTACTGTGTATTATATTGTTTTCCTGTGTAGTGATGTTGATTTCTGTGTATTAAATCCACTTTACTGTGTATTTTATGTACTTTCGTGTATAAGATATGAAGTTACTATATATTATATGGTTTTCCTATGTAACATATGTTTTTTTCCAAGTTTAAACTTATGAATATATTGTCAGAAAGAAGTGAATAGTCTAACAGGTGGGATACATACCTCTGCCCTAAAATACCAAAAAAGGTTGAAACAAATTGTTGATGATAGTCGTTTCTTGAGAGTGGGTCGATCCACTGAAGACACGTACGAAGTCATTAATGACAACAACAATGCAGTCAACCTCCAGTTTCGTGGATGCTCATGTAGAAGGTGGGAAGTACATGGGCTACCGTACAAGCTTGCATGTATGGCGATCATGAAAACAGACATGAATGTCCATTCTTATGTTGACAATTACTTCTCAGTGGAATGCTATCATAGGGTGTATGTAAATCCAATATCCCCTATTCTTGATAGTAAAAAGCTATCTGATGACAACTGTCAACTACTAATTAGGCCACCAATATTAAATAAACGGCCAGTCCATCCAAGAAGGAAGAGAATTGAGTCACAATTTTTCGATGTCCTCGAATTACATTGTAGCCAGTGCCATCAACCTAGACATAATCATCGATCATGTAATGCAGTCATAGCGGATTGACCATGCTATCCATAATGGTAGTGTACATTATTTGATTTTGCTTTTGCCATGTTTATAAGCATGAACTATGTGTTATTTTCGTTTCCTGTGTATAAATCCTTTTTCCTGTGTATTGCTTTTCATTACTGTATATTATATCTAAGTTCCTGTGTATGTTTTTGCAAACTGTATAGTATATCAAACGTCCTATGTAGTTTTTCTATTTATTGTGTAATATACCCATTTCTTATGTTTTATAATGGTTTGATGTGTATTAGTTATGTTTTCCAGTGTAATTTTTGCTTACTGTGTAGTATATTTGCTGTCCTATGTAATGTGTCTGTTACCTATGTTTTATATCATTTTGGTGTGTATTATTTACATTTCCTATGTATTTTGATGTGTATTATTTACATTTCCTATGTATTTTCAACCTTTTCCTGTTTAGCAAATTATGTTATCTGCATTATTTCATGTGTACTTTTCCTTTGTATTTACATTTTGGATTTCATAAGTAATTGCATAACCAAAGTTTTTATTGAAAAACAAATATATAAATAAAATTACAAGGTATCAAAAATTTATTGGTCATGTAAGTTGGAGATACATTATAACATTTTTTAGGCTTCTTCGTCGTTTGCAACATCTTCATTCTTAGCATTTTTTCAGAGCCCTACACAGTTACGTCTGGAAAAATCAATTAAGTCAACTGTGGTCTCCTTTTTCACAATAGTGGCAATCTCCTGCCTCGCCTCGTCCTGCCTCACTTCAGCGTCGGCAGCATCCTCAGCAGTTGTGGCGATCTTCTCAATGGTGTTGTCCTTCTCCCTGACGGTGTCGTTCTTTTCCTTAGTGTTGGGTATAATTTTTTTTCTACATCACGTCGACAAGTATATAAGCAACATAACGGAGAAGGAGGACTATGATGTCCAATTGTGGTATGCACAATTCTTCCCTGTTCAAAAGCTGTTCTATATAGCGCATGCAAAACACCGGACAATCAACGATCCCATGTACTTGTTGGGGGCACTTCCGCTCAAGCTCCAGTGGGAGATATCCAAATGGATTATGGCCTATGTTAATCTCGATACATAGTTCAAAGTGATCCCACTGAAACATTAATGGAATTTGTTAGTGACTAAATAAGAGAACATAGCACAATTCCAAAATATATTTATGTCACTTACCATGTCTACGGTGTTAGCATCATAAATGTCTGACCTGAGTGACGAGTAGTACATGTACTTTGGCTTTTGAATGTCCAAAACAAGCAAATGGCAATGAACGTGAAGGACGATTGGCATAAGTATAAGCTTAGTTGTCTTGTGGTCATATATGACATCTTCCAACATGTACAGTGCTTGTTTTGTTGCAAACTTGCAATTTATGAATAGCAAGTAATAGGGGTCGCGTGACAACAACACGCCTCTTGTATACCCATGGATTTGTCTTCCTCGCAGAGCATAAGGATAAGGGCATCCAATACATCATCGGGGACATTTTCTTTTTCTTCAAGGAGGATGTAGAGGTTGTCACGGGTGTTATACCCGTACTCATTATGAGGGAGCTACATAAAAAAAGTACACATCAATCCAAAAGATTGCACAGTAAATTTAAAGTTTACACAGGAAATGTATATATTACCCAGAAAATAATAATTCTACACAGAAAAGTAAAAGTTTACACAGGAAACTTATATTATACATAGGAAATTATAACTATACACAAGAAAATATAATATTTACACAGTAGAGAATAAAGGTAGACAACATCATAATATTTCACATTTGTGATAAAGACATGATTTCGCAATATAAATTATCTGTACTATACAACAACAAAAAAATTACCTGTCGACACATGTGTTCAGGTAAATGGAGAGGGCTGCTTATTCGAGTTAGGTAAGTCTTCCGAAACCCGGGTAGTTCTTCTTCTGTGGCAGGAAGCCTGATTTAGTTTTGTTCTAATCCTCATGGTACACCTACCCTTCTGCTTGAGCCTGGTATGTGACCAACGCAAGCGACTACTCTGCTGGTTTATCCTTTCTCAAACTGGTCAGGGACTTAAGTAAAACGTCGACAGCGCGAATACTTCCTCATCCACTTCAGAGACGTTAGTTGAGGGGGAAACCTTTTCAACAGGTTTGTTTTTTTTTTGTGGTGGGACCCTCTTCCTTGGAGCTCTCTATGTTGCAGCTTTCTTCGGTAGGGATCTCTTCGACTGAGCCCACTTTGGTGGTGTCTTCTTGACTGGGGATTGTTTTCGTGGAACTCTCTTCGAAGATGGGCTACTTTGATGTGTGTCTTGCACAGCCATGCGTTGTGTAACACACATGGGGAGAGTATCTATGGTTGTGACAGTGATTTGGGCAACCACTAGGCCTCAGGAGGTGGGACATAAGACAGAATTTCATCCATGCCGCCCTCTGGAATAGGAATTTCATCAACTGGGACGAAGCAATCAGCTATGGGGACCTGTGCTGCAGCGTTTGGCTCGGGTTGGTAAGTAGCTGTTGTTGGAACATTAACATCCTCGCAAGCAGTATCCTTATGCTGTGCAGGAATTTCCTTATTACCAATATTCTTCTCATCGTACTGGCCAAATCGGCTTCTCCAAGACCATACTACCCTTTTGAACCTAATGCCAGAACTAGGGGACGGACCTAACGAAGGAGGACGATCGATATCCGTTAGTGTCATAGGGATGGTCTAATCTAGAGGCGGTGACTATGAGTCAACCCTCATTTTCTTTGCATCTTCTTTGTCACGCTCGTCTATACGAGCTTGAGGTTCACAGAACTCTGTAAATACTTGTTACAATAACCGCTGCATTTCATTATCACTTCTCGAAACCTACTCCGCCCTCTCAACCGATGACTATCTGGGGCCAATTTTCTCAATGTTGGTTGGGGGATTGATCCCGAGCTCATGTTTTTACTGGCTCAGCGCTTGTCTTTTTCCCAGTGGTCGGGGGCCTGTTGGTTGTCGGCACTTCCGTTTAGTGTTGCCCCTTTCAGACGATCTAGCAGGGGTTTTTTTTTTCGGGTATGCTTGACATTACCAACTAACACATTCTCTACATCGTTAGCTGGCATAAGCTCGAAGAACTGCGAAGCAAATATGTAACAATTGAATGTTAGCATTTCATACATAGTAATTCTAAAATATACTCAGGAAATAGTAAAGTTATACAAATGAACTCTGATATCTACACAAGAATGATATATATAATACAAAGGAATTTAATAAAATAAACTTGAGCACTATATTATACACAGGAAGCTAGTATAATACACAGGAAACCATTATAATACATAGAAAATAACTCATTCCTCCAAATTAGAAAATATTTGACACAACAAGAAAAATAACCTACTTGTTTTCCTTTTATTGAATTTCAATAGCGGGTCGATAGACGCCGCCTTTATGAAACTAGACTTCCCATAACACATTATACGGGGTATCTGCCCAAATCATTGTTTCTTCACACTACCAGTCACCTTATAAAACCAGATGGTCAGAGCAACGGAGCAACCTTTCAAATACCCTACACTAGTACACTTTCCTTTACATTGAAGTTGGATACAGCCCGCTGTCGCAGGGATGTCCGGCATCAGCCACTTATGAGTACCATGCGCCAAGGTGTAATGGCCGAGTGACCCTAGATTATCGGCATACCTTGCTGTGAATGATGGCATATTCAGACAAGTGTTGGGGGAACAAGATCGTCATCATGAAGTAGACCAGCAAGAGCTTCGCAAAGGTCTCTTCATCATTTTGTTTGCTGCATACAATTTCTGAGTAGGTTATCTTTAATTGCATCGTGGTGACGGTTATACATTTTATGCAGAAAAGTCTTCTCCAATTATGATTGGACCCTCTCATGCTTGAAGGATACGGTATCTCCATCGTAACGAAGCGTAGAATGAGAGCGACATCTTTTGCTCTGAACAAGAGCATGCTTTGTCTTATCTTAAACCTTTGGCTGTTGTCATCGTACACCTGTAACACCACGTTGAGAACCCCTCTCTCTTGTAACATGGTTGCGATGTCCATCAAATGGACAAACAGCGTCCCAGGGAGGATTTTCCAATGGCGCATGTTCATTTGTTTTTTCAACTCTGAAATTATTTCCATAGCAAGGGCAGATAATATCTATCATTTACAAGTGTTGTTGTCATCTTCTGTTCTATGTAAAAAATGAAAACACAAAGTCATACACTGAAAGATAAACATAACATTATACACAACAAACCATAAATTATACACAGCAACTGCACAACCAAAGCGATAAACTTTACACAAGAATGTCGATATTTACAAAGGAAGTATGCAATATTACATAGAAAATAAAGAATGCCACTTAGATAGCCCTCCTTTGATGCTAATCAAGTATGTCTTCTCACCTTCGATACAACCTTTTTCCTTGAGGCAAGTCGCCAATTTTATCACAAAAGCCCTTGTTGGAGATGTTCTTGAACAATTGAAAACAAAGGATGGAAGTCGCTGGAGAACTCGAAGATGAGGTTTTGCAAGAAAGAAGAGAGCGGAAAAAGAAGATTTTAACAGGCTTCACCGCAATAAGCAGGCAAAAGGTTGCGGCGTCGGCGAAGGTAGGGTTTCCATCGCAAATCCCAATGATTCAGCGTGTCAACAGTCTTCGCCAGAGGTTCCCAAGGAAAAAGCAGGGGTATTATTGTCATTTCATTATGTTGAAAGGATGGGAAATAACTTCGTCTCAAACGTTTGAAGTCAGGAGCATTGACATAATTTCATATCGTATATAACGGCTCCACTTCCTCAGGCATCTGCAAATGGGCTAAAACGTAAATAAAAAAAAAGGATGGACCTATGAGGAAACTCAATACTTTCAGGTATTAAATGAGATTATACAAACTTTTGAGAAATTTTTGGGTATTTCCCAGAATTAAAAATTGTTGTTAGAATTTATTAAGAGATCAAAAAGATATTATTTACTAACAATATATTGGAGCGTTTTAAATTTTTACATAATAGAGCAAGTATAGATATAGTGGCTAAATAATAAAAATGTATCTATGCATTCTTTAAATAATAAAAATATAGTTAAAAGTGAACTTTTTAATTCTTAGTCTTGTTTAGTATTCAATATGGTCTCAATAAGATTTCATTAAACGTGGATTTATTTTTTATTTTGAGAACGAGAATTATTTAAATATTTCTTTTTAATAAAAATATAGCCATTTTTTTAAAAGCTCAACAAACGCTTGTTTCAATTGTGAATGAATGTGGGTTATGACATTACTTGTTAACAAAGTTGAAAAGTATCTGAAAGTATTAGAGATTACAAAAGAAAATTGGATTCAAATTTACAATTAGCAAAAGTAATTTAACTAAGTATAAAAAACTTACGTTTTACTAAAAAAATAAGAAAAGTGTAATAGTAAACAATAAATTTTACAATAGCTAATTATAGCAAAACTGGCACAAATCTTGTGCTTCAAGCTCTAAGATATACATATGGTTTTATAAATCTTTTTTAAATATATTTAATTCATGCCTCTTGATTAATTTATAAAAAAATGATTTATAATCTAAATATACAGGATTTTCAAAAAAAAAAACAAAACAATGTTAGTAGAACACTGTTAGGGTTAAAATACAATATTAACTTTATTGAATTATTAAAAATTAATTGCCATTATATGTTATATAATTAATTAATGACGGTGAGAGTTGAAGATGAATTCCCAATTTTGGTGGTTTGAGTTAGTTTTAGTTGATGAGAGCATAATTGATTGATTGGAGAACATTATTAGTTCGCAAGCTATTTACAAAGATTGTTTAATGTAATTATGTTTATTTCTTAGTTTGAATAATTATGTCTTTTAGATACTTGTGAGGCTCTCCTACTATGTATACGAATGTATGTTGCCACCATGTTCTTGTGGAAGTACTAGATCTCAATTTTTTGAAATTTTTGTATGACATCCTAGTTGGGTATTTAAATCTAATTGAGCATTTCATCCCTGCTTGTTCTTAGGATTTTTCTTCATGATTGTCTTTATGAATGGTGTCGGTAGTTTGTTGTATGTTAGTAATTATATATATTCCTGGAAATTATGTATGACCTAATATACATTTGTATTATATTTCTCTGCCAAATCGAAAGGATGCATTTGGCCTTGCCATTACAAGTCTAGTATTTTGATCGAAGTACCCATGGATGCTCCATGGTGTGATTGTATGAAGGTGTGAAGGATGATGGTGTATGTGTGGACTATTTGAATGGTGTGATTAGGTCTGATATTCGAATCCAACATTTGAGAAAAACTATAATGTGCACATCTAGAAATGTTGTTCTTATTTTAGTTATGGAGTGAATTATCTCATTTTTTTCGTTGTGTTTTAGATCTTGCAATGGATGTTTTGATCTCATAAGTTTATGATATATATATATATATGATTTATTTGTTTTGGTTGCGTTAATTATCACCCTGGGTTTACTTCTTCCTTTCGTTTTCTTTCTTAAGGTTCCTCTACTAGTGGTCTTATTGCCAATTGACTTTTCATGATATGCCAAGGTCTCTTACAACTCTTCTCACTTTCATAAGAGGTTGTGAGTGATTGTCGGTCTCCCAACTTGGATATTTCAATCTTGAGGAGAAGAAACAAGTATTAGGCTTGCTCTGTTCGCATATGCTCTCGTTAAGAAGCAAGGGTTGTCACACGGGTAAAGAAGGGGCATTATGAGGTTAGAGAGAATAAAATGTGTTAAAAAGAACTGACATGGCATCTGATGTGTCCATATTAGAGGCCATATGGGTCGATCATTAACATGGCATGTCCATATATGTATTCAATGTGGTAAATCGGAGTTGACATGGCCAATCCTGCATACACATCATCAATTTCTCATTAAAGTCCCTTGAGTACCCTCCCAGTGAATAAAAATTAAAGTCAGATGTCGAAATGGATACAAATTGAAATTTGATGCTCAAAATAAAAATTGATTGTTGGAATATACCCACCCAAGTTATGTAACCTATATATTATTACAGTGAAATGCATGATAGAGTGATTGTTATTTTCTCCTAATGACGTTGTTTTGTCCATTTTAGTTAATGCATACATGGGGTAAATTTTTTGAGTGGGTATTGAACTTTGCCTATATTTTAATTTGAACATTAACTTTCAATTTATATCAAAATGGACACTAAATTCTGATTTCATTTTACTGGCTAGGTAATTGAGGTTTCCAATAAGATATTGGTGATATGGACACCAGAATGCATACTCGGATGCCCACAAGCAAAGTCATCAAATTGCATGGAATGTGTCACATCAGCAACTTAAAACATGTGGCACTATATCTCGCCATGTAGGATGACACCTCATCTCTCTCTCCCTCACTCCTCTACAACTCCAGCTACACCGAAAGCTCCTAGAAAATATCACAATCACAATCAATGACTCCCCTAATCAAGTCTCTAGCGAGTTTCTAGATCTTTGCACAAGCTTTCTTCCAAAATAACCAGTTGAAATCCAATCTCAACTTGTTCAACAATGCAAAGATATCCAACAGTTTCAAGAGATTAATTGGATTCTTCATGCCTTTCAGTGACAGTCATCCCAAAGTTGAGAAAAGATCTAAACCTAGTACGTACTATCAGCAATCTTCAAGAAAAACTTGGAAAGTAGCTCCGACATACTGGTGTTTTCTATGGCCTCATTGCAAAGATGGTACTAGACATCAAGAAGGTACTTCACGGCAAACTCGAGATAACCGCCCAATTTCCCAATATTAGCCTCGATTCTCTAAATATTATTGAAGTCGACAGGGTTGATGTGGAAGTAGTCCAGGTGGAGGGCATTGAGGGAGGCATGAGCGGTGGAGCTACAGACATCGATGAAGGTAGAGACACAATCGTCAATGAGGTCATGGGAGATCATGCTATTAAGGGTAGAGGTGAGGGAGTGGGTGATAGAAATAGGAAGGGGGTAAAGGGTGATCGAGACAATTGCAATAGGATAAGGGTTAGGGTTAGGGTTCATAGGAAGAGGGTTAGAGTGGTCAGAGAGAATGTGACAGAACTCGGAGAGGAGCTTGGCGAGGATAGCATTGAGAAAGCCAACATCAAGTAGGGCTTTTGATGAGGGCAATGACTAGCAAATCACCTATTCAAGTTCAAATTGGTTTGATCACTCGTTCGCAAAGTAAGCAATTCAAGGAGAATTTAAATGGACTGGTTAGAGAATTTTGGGCCTAAGCTAATTTGTAGAGGCCCATTGAAGATGATGAAAGTGTGTCATATGGCGGGAAGTCTATCATTCAAATTCAACTTTGTGAAAGAAATCTTCAAGGATGCAACAAAGAAGACACAATTCAAAATTAAAGATTACTAGCCATTTTTAGCTTTACTAGAGAATCAACTTTAGCAAAATAATTGTAATTTTATTCCTTATTTAGTTTGCCTTGATTTGGAGATTCTAATGTTTGCATGCTAAGAAATTAGTACAAGGCTTGGATGCCAAGAAATTAGTATTTTCCATACTTAGTCTGAAATAATATAGACATTTTTGCATTAATTTAGAGATTTTATTAATTACCAAAATTTATTGACAACTATATTTCAGAAGCCTTTTTGGCAAAAATAATCAAATAATCTTTTACCAAAAAATCGTGAGATTCTTTTGAATTCTCTTTTGATTATTTGAAACCTATTCGAGCTTATCGGAGTTTCTGTGGCACTCAACCATTGACTTATCGAACAACCTTCAGCAGCTGTTCATGGTGTCTTCACATATCGACGTTCATGCTTGATATAAGCAATAGGTTGAGGTTCTTTTCCAAGCTATCACTAGCAAAATATCCAGGCTAGTTTTATTATAAGTTTCATCATGAGTTGATAGTGTTCATATCATCTTTGAAGTTATAAAGCGAGGTCACCAGCTGGAGCTCGAAGAGGAACAATGGATCAGTGAGGGAGCGATTGGAGAGGTAGTTGAGGATATTGTGAAGCCATTGGAGAGCGAGAGTGAAGTTATCAGAGAGGAACTATAAGGCTTCTTGAAGGTGAGAGAGGAGAGAAAGATAGGAAGAGAAGGGGGAGGAAAGAGGGGAGTGAGGAGGAGAAGGGGTTCCAGGCCATGTATGGAGTCAAAACTAAAGGCATTAGGAGAAGCACCGGGGAATATAGAGTGATGAAGAATGATTGATGAGGTGTCATTCTACTCGGTGAGGTATAGTGCCATGTGTATAGGTCACTAATGTGGCACATTTCACGCAAGTGAATGGCATGGATTATGGGTATCAAACCATGTATTTTTGTATCCACATCACCAGTATTTTACCAAAAAGCCCCAATTATCCTGCTAGTGAAATGAATTCAAAACATAGTGCTCACTTTGATAGAAATTGAAAGTTAGTGCTCAACTTGAAATATGGGTAAAATTCAGTACCCATTAAAAAATTACCCTGTATACATGCTTGTGCTCCAATGATGATGGAACATAATATACAGTTTATATGAACCAATAATTCTAAATATTAAAACGAATGATTATTGATATTACAATTTTTATTTAGTATTGTACTTCGAGGAGCTTGTTAGTGTAGAGGCACATAGTTGGGATCATTCAACAACTATTCTAGCTCTAAGATGACATTGCAACTGATGGATAACATACTAAACGATGGAAAGACAATGGTAACATGGCATTAGAGAAATGCCAACTTAAAGAAGATATCTTGGGGAAGAATCTATCTTAAGAAGGAGATATAAAAGGAAAGGATGATTTCACTTGAAGAGCAAGCAAGGTCTAATGACTAGGTGAAGATAAAGCTATATGAAGACACTAGCTATATTTTGGTAAGTTAAAGATTAAAAAGATCTTATCTATATTTGGGAAGGAAACTTGAAGCTCATACTTGGAGGGGGTTATTTAAAGACAAAGCTAGATGAAGACACTAGCTATATTTTGGAAAGTTAAATATTAAGAAGAAGATCTAGTCTATATTTTGCAAGGAAACTTGAAGCTCATACTTAGAGGGGGTTATTTAAAGACAACGAAATATGGACGGAGCTATTTTAGAGACATGATTAAATTTGGAGAAGATAGAAGACATGATTGAGAAGAATCAAACTTGGATGGACGGAAGATCAAGTTTGATAACTAGAAGATTATAAAGGCCAAACTTGGATGACTCACAGATTAAGTTTGGTGAAAGATCTTTGATGTTTATTGAAGACTATCTTTGGTATGTAATGATGCGCCATGGTGAGAGTGTGACCCTTGAGAGAGTATTGTTGATGCTACTGTAAAAAGTTTGGCTAGTTGCTAGTAGATCGAGATCTAGAGGATTCAATTACATTTGACTTAGTCACAACCAAGATGGTTGGAGGAGTCTTGAGGTAGTATTGTAATGGAAGTTGCATTCATTCAAGGCCAGTAGGAGAACCATGTTGCAAGCTTGATTACAACGAGAGATGCAGTGATAAGGAAAACCATAGTCATCTATTTTACGCAAGTGTATGTTCCGATGAAGCAATAAAATGTGTTGGAAAGTAAGGTTATCTATCAATAGGAAACTGGAGAATACTACTACTTAACCTAAATCTGATAATTAACCTAATTAAAATGATGAAGTGTAAATGCAAAATGAGAAATATCAATCGAAAACACAAATAAAATTACAGCTAAACAAGCATAAAGAAAGGGTGCTGACAACGCCCCTTGCGTGTGACCCGCAAGTGCACAGGTTTGTCGAGTAATAAATCCCAGGTGAGTGGGGTATCGTATCCATAGGGAGTAGGGAGTAAAAATACTTAAATTTCTACTTAACCACATGAAAGTGAACAATGATAGTGTTGATAAAATGTAATAAAAGCAAAGATAAAAATAAACAAGAATGAAAGGCAAAAGTAAGTGAGAGGTAAGGCAATCGATAGAAGTGGGGTACTCGGGTAACACTCCCTCTAGGATTAATGTTTCAAGTGCAAGACCAACTATTATACTTCCTAATCAATGCTCAATGAGTAGTGGAAATCCTTAAGCACACGGTCCCAAATCTAAGGTCAACCGTGACTAACTCTACACTATGTCCCGGCGGAGAAATCGCTCAGTCTCAACACCCCACACTGTGTGAAGTTGCATGGAGTTCTAGATAATCCAAATGATAAACCCTCTTTCTATGTATAGACCTAGCCCTTTGGTCCAGGCGAAAGGCACCTAGTCGCATCTAAGCCCCAGATGCTAGAGTCCCTTCAACACTTCACTCTGTTGCTCACGCAACTAAGCCCAGTGGAGTTTATCCTCTAGAACTTCACTCTATTATGACCGCCAAGAACTCAAGAAAATGGAGGTAGGATAAATCATACCGGAGGAAAAAGGGGACGCTCCGCTACCTCTCGACTCACTCTCTCAACCCTCTCCAATCAAGCAATGTCTAACCCTTGTAGTGTGTCACTCATCTACAATGGTTACCAAGATGGACTCTCAACCCTAGTGTCACTCTAGGAGAGAAATCATTCCACAAGCACTCTAGATTGGAACTCAATTGAAACATCAATTAAGGAAAACATAATAAAAGATCAATGAAACAATAACATCCTAGGGTTTACAAAATCCAAGTATCCACTAGGGGGGTTTAGCTATCCATGGAGCACAATACAATCAACAATGAAATCGAAAAGTAAAAACAAGTGTTCCACAAGAAAACCCCTCTCTAAACCCTAGCCGACGACTTCCCAAATGATGGAGAAAAGTGGAAGAGAAGAGGAGAAAAAGATTGCCAAAATCGGGCTGAATCGCGGCTTAAACAGGGTTGGAATCGGGCATCCACACGCCCCTGTGGATCTGCCACACGGCCTTGTAGAATTTCCACTCAGGCGTGGGAAATTTCCACACGCTCGTGTGGATTCTCTGGAAGTCCTGTTTTCGTTCGTCTGTGAACAGTAATTATTATAATACTTGTCTGCAGTGTTTCGCTACAGTACCTGCTGCAATACTCTGCCAAAACTCTCTCAATTCCATACTTTTCATCGAGGCAACATAAATGGACACACGTTTATACCGTAGATCGCAACTCTTCTTCAATCAAAGGCTTTCATTGGTGAAGATCTTGTTATCAATGCATAAGTCGGGATACGCAAATGTGACTTGCCTTTGTGCCCCTCCAACTCATTGTAATAACTTGAATTCATGGAGGTTGGCACACATTCACGTATCTTGGAGTCCCACTTGTGTCTTCACGTTTGTTCCTTCCAAGATTCTACCCAAATAATACGTTTATGATCTACTTTTGGCTTCTTTTCTCAATACATAGATTCACAACCTTACATGTGCAAAAGAACACAAATACACATGTATTAGCGCTTAAACCTGCTAAAAGTAATGCTCATCATAAGGAAAGAATACTTCGCATTCTTATCACACAAGCACTTATTCAAACTCCCCCACACTTAGCTTTTTCTTGTCCTCAAGCAAAGAAATTCACATTGAAACATAGAAGAAGAAAATATTGAAAGTGCTCGGCCTTAGGTTCACCAAAACATGCAAGGAGAGCATTCTTCAAGTAAGGGAAATTTTAACACCAAATACAAAAAAATCAATGCTCTAGCCAAAAACTCGAATAAAAAAGGACAACAAACCCGAAATCGTTTAAGTGTGTGTAAACTCACTCAATTCAACCCAAAGTATACTCCTCAAAGTCCTAAGTTTAAGGGACTTATTTATCTACAAAACATAACAAAATAAAAAGATGGTAGTAGCTTCACACATCCTCTAAGGTAGCCCTTTCCCAAGCGGCCGCTAAGGTGGCTTTCACACTTTCGAGGTGGTAGCTCTTTCTACCGGGGTGGTAGATTTCACTTATCCCATGAGATAGCTCTTTCTCTCATTAGGGCATAACTAGTATCTGACTTATGAGAGTAGCTACATACAACATAGGTGGTAGCTCTTTCCAGCCCCTAATTCACAAACAACATATATATATATATATATATATATATATATATATATATATGTTCAGAAGAATTAACACAAGAAGTAATACTAACTAGTCCCTTTAACATTAAACTTGAGTTTCCAAAAGAGTTTAAAGAGCAAGTAGTGCAACAAGTGTCATTCGGGCAAAAATTCCTAGAAATTCAAGTAAAACTAGAGCATGAGAATATTCAATGTTAAAAATTCTCCTAAACTCAAGAATACAATCATTGCAACTAGGGTGAACCGCCATTGGCTATGTGAGCATGTATGTAAATCAAAACTTATATAAAAGACATGTGTAACGTGAACTCCCCCCCACACTTAAGTTGTACATTGTCCCCAATGTATACATGCAAGCTCACTAATAGTGTATATCAATCAAGAATATATGTGGGAGAACGAATCGGAACAATACTCCCCTGACTCCTAGTCTTGCATGTGATGGAGCTAAATCCTTTGGAGTGATGTTCCAACGGGTTGTGAAGCACACAAGGCCAAGTGCCAAAACACAGTGGCCGTGTCCATGACTAGTTCTCGATTCCCATACTGACAAGACCATCTGCACGCAAACACAAGGGGTTCAGTGAAGCTCAAGAAAACAAAAAAGAGCAATGAATACACTCAGGATAAAATAAAAGATAAACTCCGTGTACTGCGTGGCCTGTGTAGCCCGAACATCAGCGATCTCTGTCCGAGGCACCCCCACCGCACTCTCGAGCCTCTCAAAATGATCATAGGCTCGAGACGGTGAAAGCATGAGTATTGGGGGTGGCTCCTCTGCCACAGGAGTTGCCTCGGTCTCCATCAGTGTCGGCTGAGGCTCGGGAGCAGGCTGAGAACTCTCGACAATATTATCATCTCCCTCTGCTACCTCTAGGGTAGGTGTAATCAGAGCATACACTCTGGACTAGACTCTGCGAACCATCCCCATCAACCTCAACATCTCTATGCCCAGGAGAGGAGGTATACTCGCCTTCTCGGCCCCTCGAATCGTGTCTGGAAGGCCCATACCAATAACCAGTCTCATGATGTAGGGGCCAGAGAAAATCACTCCTAATCTGGCATACTGCCCCTGATGCCGTATATACTCTGTGATGATATGTCCCAGATGGATCGGTGTGCTCTGAGCCATCGAATAAAGATACATAAGCTCCTTCCAGCTCAGGACGTCGGTACTATCACCACGGCCATTCACCGACCTACTCATAACCGCGTGCAAATATCGATATACAGGTCTAGAAAGACACGTGGCCTTGGACACTCCTGGTTTATACTAGCCCTAAACCGCATAGTACTCCATACGCTCTCTGGAGGGTCAAGATGCCCGGATAATCCGTCGGCAACTGAGCGTACTCCTCGGTATCTGTGAATGCTTCCTCATACATCCCAGCCGGGTCTAGAACTGTGTCACGCTCATGGTGTAGTGATCCCCCAGTGCTTTGAACTGATATAGCATCGCCACTGTCAAATATGTCATAAGTACGGTCAAACTCGAATGATGATAGCACCTCGAGTGCAAGTGTACGGATAGTAGGCTCTCTGATCTTCAATAACTGTCTCCAATCTCCAACTGAGACAAGATCCTCTACCTCATTCACCAACTCGCCTCCCTGGTGTATATCTCGCAATATGCTCATGTCTAGGACACGAGTTTGTCTGAACCGAAGCCTCAACAAATGCTAAAAACGAGCCTGATGCTCAGGAATAGTGAACTCATTGCGCTTTACCTCAGGGGACTGCTTTCTAGGATGTTAGCTGGCCGTGATCTTAGTCCTAGGTGCCATATCTGTAAAAAGAAAAATGAAATCACTCAGAATGGCTTGAAGCAATAATGCTGCAGGAATCCACACGGTCGTGTGAAAATTCCAACCGCCCGTGTGTATCCACAGGATGTGAAAAACGCACGGATGCACGCTAAAAATTCATAAATACATTATTATATCCCTTCTAATTTCTTTCTAATCATGTATACCCCTTCTAATTGTAGAGACAAAGCAACATTCACTAGTTTCGATTGGTTAAAATCAAGAATTTATGGGGAATAGAAGGAAAAAGGGTTTCCCGATGAGCTGAAGATGAAACTTTCAAAATCGGTAGAAAAAATCGACTAAAACTCCTCAAAATCAATAATGTGAGGTTGGGAAAGGTGTTAGGAGTGTTCTCTGAGTAACTGGAGGTATGAGGATGAAAAAGAGTGGAAAGATTTTTAAAGAAAACCCGTGGCTCTTGCGTTCCTTCTCATTCGCACGAGCGTGCGGAAATTACCCACGCCCGTGCGCCTCTACCGAAGAGACTCACAGGGGCATATGCACGCCCCTGTGCATTCTATGGAAAATACTCAAGTCTCTCTAAACACACACACACGGGTGTGCAAAAAATAACCACGCCCGTGCGCCCGATCCACAGGAGCATCCCCACACCTCTGTGGCTTCTCTGTCCAACCCGAGAAAACTCTACGTGTTTCACATGCCCGTGCAGAAATTCCCCACGGGCGTGGACTTGTACAGGGCCAGTTCACATTGGCACTCGCACGACCCTGCATATTCTCGGGATGGAAGAGAGCTCCTCTGCAGAGATCCACACGTGCGTGCTGAAATCACCCACGCCCGTGTGTTTATCATAGGATCATCCACAGGGGTGAGTCCACGCCCCTATGGCTTCTCGGAAAAAAATCTCTAAATCTCCGCAGGAAGATACAAGTTAGTGTGGAAATTACCCACGGGCGTGTATATCTCACAAGGTCGTTCACAGGGGCGAATCCACGCCCCTGTGCCTTCTCTAGATGAGCTCTCAGTAGAGACCCACAGGCGTTTGGAAATTCCACACACCCATGCGTTTTCTCTAGATGCCTTAGGGGAACTGCAGGCTCTACAGAAAATTCCTGCACATATAAAAACACTCAGAGCCTGTTTCTAGCATGCAAAATATATCAGAGAAAAACACGAAACATGCTCAAACGACCAACAATTTTGCCATAGACAGTTAAGGACACGATAACACCAACTCATCCATAAGAGAATCATAGCGATGCATCAAAACATATAGACACCAACACTCAACGTCTTATTCATGCAAACACTAAATTAACAACTAACAATACAGTAAGTGCTTGGGTTGCCTCCTAGGAAGCACTTGTTTAATGTCACTTAGGTTGACGTACCTTTTCTTACCTTATAGGGGCTCATAGATGAAGGTTTTCCCCTTACCCATGACTTGAAAGCACAATGAGCAAAGCCTCTTGAAGGTAAAGGGAGAGTTGTCGAGCTTGTTACCACTTAAAAGCTTGTCACCCTTGTTCCATTCATGCACATCCCCAATAGTCTTGGGGCGTTTCTTGTGGCGTCTTCTTGCTCGCTTCATCTTTCGGAGCATATTTTTCATGATCCCTGAGTAGGTAGTACTTTCTCCTCTAGACCAAGCATAATTAATTCCTCGTTCTCCTCGTCTTGGTCTAGCAACCCTCGTATGGGTCTGGATTCAACATTTCCTGCACATATTCATCGATTAGTTCATCAGTAGTGTCATGAAAATATAAAGTATCATCAAAGTCAAGAGAATGTCTTATGGTTTCGGCGAGGCGGTATGTGAGCTTGTCATCTCCAACCCTCAGTGTCAACTCCCCGCTGTCCATGTCGATTAATGCCTTGGAAGTGCACAAGAATGGCTTCCCAAGTATCAAAGGAACATCTGCATCCTCATCAACATCCAACACTATGAAATCTACAGGAAATATGTACTTGTCCACCTTGACAAGCATGTCTTATATACTAGTCCACCTTGACAAGCATGTCTTCAATGATGCCCCTCAGATGCCTCACTATCCGATCCGCCAATTGGAAAGTCATCCGAGTGGGCCTAGGCTCTCCCAAGCCTAACTTTTGAAAGAAAGAGTATGGCCTGACATTAGTACTAGCCCCTGAGTCTGCCAATGACATCTCTTCACCCAAGTTGCCAATGTTGCAAGGGATAATGAAGCTGCCAGGGTCTTTTTTCTTGTTCGGCATATTCTTTTGCAAGATCACCAATGCACTCTCTTCCAACTTCCTCTTGTTGGTCAATAGATCTTTCAAGAACTTAGCATACCGAGGCATTTGAGACAATGTATCCAAAAAAGGAATGTTGATGTGTAATTGCTTGAATAGACCCAAGAACTTTTTATATTGCTCATAATTTTGATTTCTTCAATCTAGAGGGATAAGGGATTCTTGGCTTGTAAGGTGGGGGTGCCACCTCCTTCTCCTTAGTTGCTCCCTTCTCAATCTCTACGACCTACGGTGCTTCAACATTGGTCTTCTCACTTGGAAGCCTACCTTCAACCTCACGACCACTTCTCAAAGTGATCGCCATCACATGCTCTCATAGGTTGGTTTCGATGCTACTCGAAGCTTCCTTGTGGTCTCTTCGATAGAGACTTCGTGATTTGCCCCACTAGATTTTCTAGGTTATGCAATGAAGCGGTGTGGTTGCGAAGTGTAGCCTCGACCGATTGGAATCATGTTGATGATTGTACAAATTGGGTCAAGGCTTTCTCCAAGTCGGTCATCCGGGTCTCCAAATCTAAAACTTTATTTTCCATATTCGGGGATTGTTGTTGTTGTTCTTGGAAACCCGGTTGTGCTATGGCTTTTTGGTGCCCTTGGTTACTCCATGAGAAATTTGGGTGATTCCTCCACCCCTGGTTGTAGGTGTTGCTATAAGGATTGCCTTGGTTTCTCATTGTATTACTGACAGAGTCAACTTGCTCAATGGATGAAGTACAACCAACGGCTATCAGGAAATTGGATGGGGCATGTCCTCTCTCGCATCCATCACAATTCATTATAGTTGCCTATCTAGGAGAAGTTAGGGTGTCTAACTTCTTACTCAATGCCTCCACTTGGGCCGCCAACGATGTAACCGCATCGATCTCATGAAGTCCAGCCACTTTCTTCTTTTCCTTTGCATTCCATTGGTAGCTATTCATGGCCATTTCTTCTACTAATTGTTGAGCTTTATCAGGGGTCTTATTCCCCATTGTACCTCCTGTGGCGGCATCTAGAAGTTATCTTGTACTTGTATTTAACCCGTTGTAAAAGGTCTAAATGATCATCCATTCGGGGAATCCATGCTGTGGGCACTTCCGCAAAAGATCCTTGAATCGCTCCCATGTCTCAAACAAGGACTCGAACTTCATCTGAACAAACAACGATATCTCATTGTGAAGCTTTGCTGATTTCCTCGGAGGAAAGTACCTTGCAAGAAAAGCTTCGACCATTTCATTCCATATCGTGATGTATGCTCGTGGTAAAGAATGTAACTACTGCTTAGCTCTTCCTTTTAGAGAGAATAGAAAAGCCCTCAATCTAATAGCATCATCCGTAACACCGTTGATCTTCAGAAATGTCACAAACTTCCAAGAAGTTCTCAATGTGATTGTTTGGATCCTCATCGGCCAAACCATGGAACTACGTTGACTGTTGTATCATCTAGATGAATGCTGGCTTCAGCTCGAAGTTCGGAGCTATAATCGGGGGTCGCACAATGCTAGATTGTGTCCCCAGTACTGACAATTTGATGTAATCAGAGAGTGTTCTCTGTTGTTCATTCTGTTCTGCCATGTTGTCAGATCCTTCAACTTCCACTTCAGCTAGATTCGGTGATTCTTACACAGGTTCTTTACCCCTTTTTCTGAGTGTACATTCAAGTTCAGGATTACCTTTAATTAGTATCGAAGGATTCCCTCGGATCATAACCTGGAGCTGCACCAAAAGAAAGAAAACAAAATTAGAACGATGATAGGATAAGAAGATATGAAAGAAAATGAATGGATAGTAAAGATAGCAAAGTGCAAAGTATCACTAAACGCCTACTCCCCGGCCACGGTGCCAAAGACTTGACAACGCCCATTGCGTGTGACCCACAAGTGCACATGTTTGTCGAGTAGTAAATCCCAGGTGAGTGAGGTATCGTATCCACAGGGAGTAGGGAGTAAAAATACTAAAATTGCTACTTAACCACATGAAAGTGAACAATGATAGTGTTGATAAAATGTAATGAAAAAAAGATAAAAAGAAACAAGAATAAAGGCAAAAGTAAGTGACAGATAAGGCAATCGATGCTTAATGAGTAGTGGAATTCCTTAAGAACACGGTCCCAAATCTAAGGTCAACCGTGACTAACTCTACACTATGTCCCGACGGAGAAATCGCTCAGTCTCAACACCCCACACTATGTGAAGTTGCATGGAGTTCTAGATAATCCAAGTGATAAACCCTCTTCCTATGTATAGACCTAGCCCCTTGGTCCAAGCGAAAGGCACCTAGTCGCATCTAAGCCCCAGACGCTAGAGTCCCTTAAACACTTCACTCTGTTGCTCGTGCAACTAAGCCCAGTGGGGTTCATCCTCTAGAACTTCACTCTATTGTGACTGCCAAAAACTCAAGGAAATGGAGGTAGGATAAATCACACCGGAGGGGAAAGGGGACGCTCCGCTACCTCTCGACTCACTCTCTCAATCCCTCTCCAATCAAGCAATGTCTAACCCTCGTAGTGTGGCACTCATCTACAATGGTTATCAAGATAGACTCTCAACCCTAATGTCACTCTAGGGGAGAAATTATTTCACAAGCGCTCATGATTGGAACTCAATTGAAACATCAATTAAGGAAAGCATAATAAAAGATCAATGAAAACAATAACATCGTAGGGTTTACAAAATTCAAGTACCCACTAGGGGGGTTTAGCTCTCCATGGAGCACAATACAATCAACAATGAAATCAAAAGTAACAAGTGTTCCACAAGAAAACCCCCTCGGTAGTTGTGTCGATGGTCTTGTGGAGTAGCCAAGTCTTCTCGAAAGGTCCCCTTGTCCGACCTAGGGCACACCTCACCGGATCTATGTCGATGAAAGCTAACACAATAACCTTCTTCCAAGTGAATCGCAGTGTCGAATCCCTTAAATCACTCCTAAGACTTGCCAAAAGCCTCTCCAAACCCTACCCGATAGTTTCCCAAACGATGGATGAAAAAGTGGAAGAGAAGAGGGGAAAAAGATTGCCAAAATTAGGCTGAATCACGACTTAAATAGAACTGGAATCGGGCATCCACACGCCCCTGTGGAATTTCCACACGGCCCTATGGAATTTCCACACACTCGTGTTGATTCTCTGGAAATCCTGTTTTCGGCCGGCTGTGAACAGTAATTGCTACAGTACTTGTTACAATGTTTCCCTACAGTAACCTGATACAATACTCTGCCAAAACACTCTCAATTCCACACTTTTCATCGAGCCAATATAAACGGGCACACGTTTATGCCATAGATCGCAACTCTTCTTCAATCAAAGGATTGAAGATCTTGTTATCAATGCAAAAGTCAGGATACACAAATGTGACTGCCTTTGTGCCCTTCCAACTCATTGTAATGACTTGAATTCATAGAGGTTGGCACACATTCACGTATCATGGAGTGCCACTTGTGTCTTCGTGTTTGTTCCTTCCAAGATTCCACCTAAATAATACGTTTACGATCTATTCTCAATACTTAGCTTCACAACCCTACATGCGCAAAAGAACACAAATACACATGTAGTAGCGCTTAAACCTGCTAAAAGTAATGCTCATCATAAGGAAAAACAACACTTCGCATTCTTATCATACAAGCACTTATCTGTCCGCAAATGGTATGCCATCTTCTTCTCATCCCACATTCTATGTTGTCCAATATTCATCAACATATTTTAGAATCATTGGCATTTCTAATTATTTTAGTTTGGTAAGAACTATTCATTCTTGTCTTGAAAGGTCTTCAAGTTTATGAACATGTTAATGACTCTGTCACTCCTCCTTCCATCAATGATGCAAGGTATGCATAATGGTTGCAAATTGATAATCTTAATCTTGGATTTAGTCCACTATATCTTGTGATATTTTAAGATCCATTATTATTCATGGTAAGCCTCTTAATGGTCAAAATGCTTGGTTGAAAATTGAAAAAAATTTATTTAGAAACTATGTTGAGTTCCACAATGTGTCACTTGGTCAAGAGTTCTATCATTTAGAAAATAGACTTTATCAATTAATGGTTTTCTTAATAATCTCAAAGATTTTGATTGTCATATTGCTCTTGGAGATGATGTTTCCAATTATGATCTTTTCATGCAAATTATCATGGACCGTGTCTCAGAATATAATCCTATCACATCTATCCTTCTTACTCAATAACCATTACCCACTATTAAAGAATGTAGGCCTCTGTTACTTATGGAAGAATCCAAACTTCAAAAACAACAATCTCCTCCCTCTGTTTCTCAACAAGCCTTTCCTGCTTAGACTTGATCTTTCCCTAATGGTTGTGGATGCATTGTCAATCGAGGTGGACGTGGTGGCCATGTTGGCAATGAAGATGGGCGTGGTACTTTTCAACCCTTTAGACCAAGGACTAATAATATTTCTCCAAGTTTTTCTTCATCAGGCATTCTTGGTCCTCTACCTCCTACTTCAAATATTGTACAAGCTCAGCATTTTCAACATAGCATTCAATGCTACACCTATGGAGGTTTCGGACATGTGTCTTGACTTTGTCCCTTATTCCCAAAAGTTGATGCTAGTCCACAGGCATTCATTGTATTCCTTACTAATGAATCTAACATTTATAGGTAGGTCTCTGATTTTGGCGCTTCCATTTATTTGACCAATGATCCTGATAAGCTTTGCTTACTTTCGCCATACTATGGTCTTGAAACGATTTGTGTTGGAAATGGTGTTGATGAGTTATTGATTAAATTCTTTATGTCTTTTCTTATTCCGATTGGTTCTCTTAATCTTATTTTAAATGATGTACTTGTTTCTCCTTCTCTCACTAAAAATCTAGTTTCTATTCAAAAAATAACTGTTGATAATAATTGTCTTGTGGAATTTACTCCTTCTAGTTTTTGTGTTAAGGACCTGAAAATGACACACAAAATTCTCAGCTCCTCTAGCCAGATGGCATGTATCCTCTCCATAATTCTATCAACCAACCAAACACATTTGATCTTACTATTGTATGTGTCACTAGTTCTACTTGGTATCTTCGCTCAGGACTTGTAAATTCTAGAGTGCTTTCTCATCTTTTTCAAAATTTTCTAATTTCTTGCAATAAATTTGAGAATTCAAATACGTGGGCTTTGTCATACATGTCAATTAGGAAAACATGTCCACCTACCATTTGATCAGTCTAAGGCTCGCACTTCTTCTCCTTAAGAATTAATACACTCTAATTTATGTGGTTCACATGTTTCTTCACATAGTGGTTATTGTCACTTATTTATTTGGATGATTTTTCTCATTATTCATAATATCCTCTCAAACACAAACATGAGTTTTTCACCCATTTCTCCATTTTCATGCTCTCATTAAAAAATGATTTCATGCCACCATTAAAATGTTTCAATGTGGCAATGGTACTGAATATTCTAATTTCTCTTTGTGGGATATTTTCTGAACTAATGGTATTTATTTTCATTTTTCTTGTCCATACACTTCACAACAGAATGGGAAAGCTTAACATCTACATCATACCATTGGAAATATGATTCATACTCTCCTAATACGTGCCTCTAAGCCTCCTTTTTGGGTGGAAGCACTCCTCACAACTAGACATATTCTTAATCTCTTTCCTAGTCCTATAGTCAATTATAAAACTCCATATGAAACTCTATACCATAAACAACCTTCTTATGATCATCTTCTTCTATTTGGTTGTTCTTATTATCCTAACCTCATCTCTCAAGCTCCACATAAATTATCTCCTCGATCCACTTTATGTGTCTTCTTAGGATATCCACTTTATAAACCATTTTTCCTTGGTTCATTATCCATCATCTTTCTCTTCTGCAGAGTTCCCCTTCACTCTTTTTTGTACAAATCCATAAGATTGTATTCCTTATGTTATTTGCGACCACCCTGCTTCTTGTGTGACCTTACCCTCTAAAGATAGTGATACCACAACAGCAAGTCCAAACGATTGTCCCTCATTTGATGACTAACCTACAACTTCACCATACTCTCCTACACATGTGCCTAATCCTAATCATAATTCTTTAATCATGTCACAAACAACTAACCCAATCCTTATCCATATGTCATCCCATGGTTACACGAACTCAAGATGGAACCAGAAAACCCAAAGTTATTTTTTTACATGGCACTAATTCTAATGCTCTTCCTCAGGAACCTAAGTTTGTACGCGAAGCATGTTAGGATCCATATTGGGCTAGCAGCTATGCAGGAGGAGCTTACTACCTTGTAACAAAATCAAATATGACTCTGGTCCCTAGGCCACCTAATGTTAATGCCATTGGTTCTTGTTGGGATTTCAAAGGTTAAACAAAGAGGTGATGGTTCATTAGAAAGCATAAGGCTCGCCTTGTTGCTCAAGGTTTCAATCATAGACCTACTGTTGATTGTGGTGACACCTATTGTCCTGTGGCAAAGCCTGCCACTCTCTACACTATTCTTACTTATGCTCTTTAGGAAAATTGGCCTATTTATCAATTAGATGTATGTCAAAAATGCATTTCTCCATGGATCTCTTACAAAGATTGTCTTTATGAAACAATTTCCAAGTTTCATCAACACTACCTAACCAAAATATGTTTGTAAGCTCAATCAAGCATTATATGGTCTCAAACAAGCTCCGCGTGATTGGTACCACTGATTTACATCTTTCATATGGTCTTAAACAAGTTGTTAATCGATGAAGCTTTTGTATTAGATCTTCGAGGATAGTAATTTGCTTCCAATCATCGGAGTTGAAATGCCTTTCTCCCTTCAAACTACACTTACTATAATTCAGTATGGTATAATTACTCAGATTAGGAATATAATTCCTTGCATAATTTTGAATACAAATAAACTTTTGTAGTCCTTTTAATGTTTCCAGTTTAGCTGTTGGGAAGTCAACTATGCTTTTAACAACATGAGCTTCAAAGGAAGCCTCTGCTTTGGAAAATCAAGTAAAGTGTTATATATCTTTTCTTAATTATTGGCAACTTTGTTTTTTGTTTTTTTTTGTTTTGTTTTGTTTTGTTTTTGTGTGTGTGTGTGTGTGCGTGTGTGTGTCCATCTCATAATATAACTTTATAAATTCACATTCTAGGTAAATACATTATTTGGATCTACCGTACCTCCATTCAAAGTTAATCTTTTCCAAGCATTCGGCTCTGCTTCAAAAGAAGTCTCTGCTTTGGAAATCAAGTAAAGTGTTATACAAAATTGTGTACCAATGTGCTTATATAATGGTGATTTTTTTTCAAACTATTTCTCTTATTGTCATTACTTTGAAATTTTATATAATGGTGACTTTGTGACAAAATTTTCCCTATATTCTAGTTGTTGATATCCTTTTAAAGGTATACCCAAGTTTTTCTTTGATGCTTAATGGAACCTGCAATTTAATAGAACAAACTAATTGTTTCTTCATTGATTAGTTATTAGTTGATTAAGCAAATGATATCTTATCATGATTTTTACATTTATTCTATTTTCTTGTTGTTCAGACTTATTAGAAATGATCAGTAATTACATTTTCTTGTTGGTCAGGCTTAACAAATTAATTCTATTTTCATGTTGTATGACATCTGTTGAATGATATAGCTAAACACATATTTAAAAATATTGTATGTGACATTAATGCAAAACAATGACCATATGTAATTTTGTTCATAGTCCCAAAAATGTTGTAAAGAATGTGGATCTATAATCAAAATCTACATTGACAAAAAGGATTGACTGATGAATTTATTGTTGGGGTGAATGAATTCATCCAATTTGCAGTTAGTCAAGATGAATCTTATAAAAATGGAGAGAATATTAGGTATCCTTGTTTCAAGTGCAAAAATACATGATTTCTGTCTCTAGATGATGTAGATTTACATTTATATCACTGTGGGTTTATACAATGTTATTGGAACTAGACTTGTCATGGGGAAGAAGTATTCCCACTTAATAATGAACTGAATGAGGATCATGACTAGAGTGTAGAACATGTGATGAATTGGGGTGACTAAGAGCATTTGACTTGGGATTAAAGAATATTATATGACTATCTCCGTTCTCATATTCCACCATGGAATCCATCTCATTATAATGATGAAGCTTATCCAAGTGTGCAAGCACCACTAGATGAGCTGATTTTTGTTTTCAAATAAATGGAAGAAGTCAATTATTTGATAGATTTATTACTGTGTTAAAAATTACTGAACAATCCTTATATGAAGGATGTGAGAATCACTCAAAGTTGTCTTTTGTTGTTAGGATATTATCTACCAAGTCTGATGCTAACATGTATGAGGCTGATTTTACTTCCATGGTTACTGTAATTAATAAAGTTCTTCCTCTAGATAATAGAATGCCAACTGTTTATTACCATCATAGGAAAACCATGAATGAATTGGGTTTGCCCATGGCTGAAATAGATGATTGCAAAAAAGGTTGCTTGCAAAAAAGATTGCATGTTGTATTTAAAACATGATGCTATGGAAGTTTCTTGCAAGTTTTGTGATGAGCCAAGGTATAAACAGATCAAGGATCAACGTAAGCTACCTAATAACCACACTCATAAATGTATTGTACAAGCAATACTAAGATACTTACCATTAACTCCAAGATTGCAATGATTGTGTGCTTCTAATGCTACAGCAACGCATATGACTTGGCATGCTACTCATAAAAGAAATGAGGGAGTAATGCAACATTTATCTGATGCTGAGGCATCGAAACATTTTAATAGAACTTATCATGATGAGGAACCTTGTAATATTCGTTTGGGTTTATGTGTTGATGGCTTTGCATTGCATGGGCAATTTCGGAGGACTCATTCATCTTGGCCAATGGTTGTGACTTCTTATAACCTTCCACCAGGCATGTGCATGAAAATACCTTATATTTTCTTATCTCTAATTTTTCCCTGGCATAAAAATCTGAAGAACTTAGATATTTTTCTATAACCTTTCATTGATGAGTTGAATAATTTATAGGTTTATGGTGAAATGACTTATGATATTTCTAAAAATGAATATTTTTGCATGAGGGTTGCACTTTTGTGGACAATTAATGATTTTCCAATGTATAGGATGCTATTTGGGTGGAGTGCAACCCGGGATTTAGGATGTCCAATATGTATGGAGAACTCCAAGGCTTTACATCTACAACATGGTAGGAAGACAAGCTATTTTGATTGTTATTGGATGTTCTTACCATGAAATCATTCGTACTGTAAGGACAAGAAGGTTTTCATTTGAGGTCATGTGGAAAAAAATGGTCCACCACCAAGACTATCGGGGGATGAAATTCTTAATCGAGTTATGATGCTCCTAACAGCAGTGGAGGACCCAATTAAGACTCCCCCAAGGTATGGAGCATATCATAAATGGGCAAAAAGAAGCATTTTTTGGGATCTACCATATTGGAAAACTAATTTGATCTGACACAATCTCAATATCAACCATGTAAATCCATCAGAAAATAAAAAATACACATACATATTTGATAAAATGGTTGTTGCTATATGCTCCAATAACAAATCATTGGTTTAACCAAATAACTAAAGAAAATTGATAGACCTTTCTTTTCACATTGAGAAAAATGTTTTTGATAATGTGTTTTTGCACTATGATGGATGTGAAAGGGAAGACCAAGGATAACATTAATGCAAGAAAAGATGTTTGAGTACTTTGAGACCGTAAGGAGACAGCAGTTCGTTCAAACAATTTGTGTCTACCTATTCCTAAAGCACTCTTCAATTTAATGAAAGCGCATAGGAGGGTTATTTGTGAATCAATTCATAAATTAATTTTTCAAGTTGGTTATAATTCTAATCTTGGAAGGTGTGTTGACATGAATAAATTCAAAATGACTAGCATGAAGAGCCATGACTACCATGTGTTTATGCAGAGGCTCATTCCAATTGCTTTTAGAGAATTACTACCATCGTTCATTTGGAATCCATTGACAGAAAAGGTTGCAGTGATTTTATGTAACTTGAAAAAGATATTTCCATTGGCATTTTTTGATTCTATAGTACATCTTGTTGTTCATTTGTCTTATGTTTCTAAGATTAGAAGCCCTGTTCAATATAGATGGATTTATCCTTTTGAGAGGTAATATAAGCCATAATCTAATTTCACATATTACAATGTTTTTTTTTTTTTGCTTAGTTTATATAATTTTTTGTCATTCTTATGAACTAAAGAAAACTGTTGAGGATTGAATATGTCAAGCATATATTGTGTAGGAAATCAATATTTTTGTAGAGCATTACTTTGAGCCTCACATTTCATGTAGGATATTGCGACGAAATAATGAGGTATGAGCAATGACATTTCCCCATCTTTTTCCATATTCAATTACATTGGTCAAGGTTAGGGTCATCAAAAGACTAGGTGGCTATCGGAAAATGAGCTACATGTAGCACATATGTACATATTGTTAAATTGCCAGGAAGTGCAACCATATTACCAGTAAGATATTATCAATTAATAAAAGGTATAATCATAAAATGTGCTAAATATTTAACTATTAGCTCAATGCATATTCTTAGGATATTCGTCAACTATCTAAAAGGAAACCCGCTGATGCCATCAATAAGGCGATTGATAAGCATTTTGCAAAGTAGTTTGAAAATTTTGTAAGCAATGGCACGAATACATTGAAGCTATATAAAAAAAATTAGTGAAAAATTTCATGAATAATTTTGGAATGTAGGTTGCAAATGAGTTCAATCAAGTCATGGATCCTCTCTTACAGGGCTTGGCTTGGGGTTTATCTAAGAAAGCAACAACATGGCCGGGATATTTCATTGATGGTTATAACTTTCATACTTTCACACATGGCATGGAGAAGGCCACTATGAATAGTGGTGTTTGTGTACAAGGGACTAATGGTGATGATTCATCTATTGATTTCTATGGTTTACTTGATGATATAGTCCAACTTGAGTATCATGGTAGTAGATGGAATCATGTTGTTCTTTTCTACTGTACATGGTTTGACCCAATAAATGGCACTAAGGTTCATTCCATATATAAGTTGGTCAATATTAATCATTAAAGGATTTATCCAAAGTATGATCCATTTGAGTTGGCACAACAAGATATTCAAGTGAACTACATTGACTACCCAAGCACAAAAAAGGATAAGGTTGATTGGTTGGTGGCATGCCCTTTGCATGTGTGTATCGCAAGTGCATAGGTGTTGAAGTAATACCCAAAGATAGCGTAGTCGAATCCACCAGAAAACGAGAGTGTTAATAGTCACTCATTCTCTATTATCTAGCCTTTAATCAAATTGTTGGTTGCAAGCAATATTAAAATAAAGGAGAGAAAATGCAAGGGAAACAAGAGTACGAGAAAATAAGGTAACAGTCCAGAATGGAATGGATACTTGGGTGATGATCCCCTAAGGTTGTAAACATGAAGCGTGGGATTTAAAACATGCTCTCTACTTAAGTTGACATAAGTCACAACAATCCTAAAATACACTGGTTTCGTTCTCACGACAATTGATGACTTTTCCCCTATGAGGCTCTAGCGGTGATCTTTCTCTTCGCCTAAGCCAACTATGAATGCAATGTGTTCTTGGGACCCAAAATGATCAACTAGACTCCCAAAAGTAGGTTAAAAACTCTCTTGAGACAATTAACCCCTAATCCTATACAAACGCTGGTGGTGATATCTCTCTTTACTAGGGTTCATATGATTGCCTAATACTCACCAGAGTATGATGGTAGTTGTGATCAAATCGAAGGGGAAAGGGGCTCTCTTCTACCTTTAGTTCACCTTCTCAACCCTTTCCAACTTTGGTAGGTCTAGTTCTAGTGTGTCTCTCGACTCGACACTAGATCTAAACAAGCATATGACAGAGCTCCTGCTACAAATCGATGTATGGCATTAACACAAAAGGTTGAAACTCAAATCAACAAGAAATAGAATAGCATAAATTAAATCAAACAAATACAACCCTAGGATTCATACATCCAAGTATCCAACAAGAGTTTAGCTCCTCATGGAGCAATGCATGAAAGAAAGCAAAGAAACTCTCTCCAAAACTGTGGTGACAACTCCGGTGGTCGGCCCTTCAAATGCCCGAATGACGTTTCACCGGCAAGTACTCATCAGTGCCAAATGATGCTTTCCAACGACTTGCTAGTGATGAAGATAATGGTGCTGGAGCTTCCTCTTGGATGGATATGATCTCCCTTGAAACATTAGGCCAAGCCCCTTTCTTTCTTCTCCAAAAAGGCCAATCAAAAGTTGTAACTTTCCAAGAGAAATTGGCTTATATTGGATCATATCAGGTCTTCCCACGGTCTTGGGAACTTTCCCACAACCCTGCATCCTCGCTGACATTTTTTTCCTCGTTAAGCTATAATATCATGCTATAGTGTTGTGCTCCAGTAATCCGCTTCAGTGTTGTCTGCAAAATATAGCTGTGTATCATATTTGTACAACTCCAATGGCTATATCGTTGGTGATGTGATAACATGTTATCCGAACTGGGCTGATTTTCTGCTCAAATGCCTAGAAATTACTTCACATCACCAAGTCTGCTCCAGTGGGGCCCATGTGCACCCTAACTGTATGAATGAATCTAAAAAGAACAAATGTGTACATACAATTGATAGAAGACATGCTTAATCTATGTACAATATCAACTTAAAATATATACAAACAAGCACTTATCAAACACTCCCACATTTAAGTTTGTTTGTCCTTAAGCAAAATAATCAGTGAAAATATGAAAGAAAAATAAGTGCTTGTCCTCTAGTTCACTTAAGAGTAAAATAATGAAATTCTAAAGTCTAGGAATAGTTTATTTAACACCAAGATGCAAGACACACTGTAGAATAAACTTGACTGAAAAAGATAAGTCCAAATACAAGTGTGGAAAACCTCTACTCATGTCAACCCCTTAGCTACCTTTTTTTGCACAACTATAAATTAAAGAAGAAGCGGTAGGTCTTTCTAACCACAAACAAAATTTAGGGCGTTAGCTTTCACATTTCTTATGAGATGGCGCTTTCTCTCATTAGGGCATAACTGGTATCTAACTGATGAAAGTAACTCCATACTTCATAAGAGATAGCTCTTTCCACCCCTAAGCCTCACACGTAATTTTTTTTTTAAAACAAATTTCTCTTTCTCTAGCCAACTCTATGGTCTAAAGGGGTCTAATGGGTAAGTGAGGTGCACACAACAAGCATTTGAAAATAATCTTCAAAAATTGAAAGAAACTAGAGTGAAGATGTCATTAGTGTTTGAAGTCCTCCTAAGTTATAGAATGTCAATCTTAACCCTAAAGTAAGCCATCATAGATTAGATTGAGCAAGTATGTGCAGTAATGAACAAAATATGTGTAACTAAAACTCTCCCGCACACTTAAGATATATATTATCCCCAATGTACGCATGGAAGAAAAATAAAGATAGAAATAGAATAAAGAACTTGAATGGAGGTGTGCAACTAAAATAATACTTCCCTGACTCCATGATGAAGCATGTTACAGAATACAGGAAGTGGCGTGGAATGCTTCGGTGGGTGTGCATAAATTGGCCGTCCATGTGAAGAACTCACACAGCCATAAATGCAATGGTGCTCAAGTGGACCTGGACGGAATGGAGGGAAGTGCAATAAGTTTAAAGAAACACAAATAACTTAAAGAAATAAAGACTAGTTCATAAAAACATTAGAAATAAAGTACAGTACAAACACACAAGATAATCATAAGGTAAGTTTCTTTTTGAGTATACATACTACAACACAAAACACAATCAAACAAACAAAAAAAAGTTGGATGCATGAGCAGTGACATGTCAAATGTCAGGATGACCTACTAGTGGTACTACGGATGGTACCGAAGATGGTGCTGAGGAGGCCCTTGATGATGTGTTGCTCTCGAGGAGATATCCGAGAAGGGATAGCGTTGTGGCCATGTCTCCTTGAAGCACTGCTGCCTCCACCTCAAACCTTGCAAGTCGATCACGTGCTTTGGTGAATAGTTTCTTAGGCAACTATGGGGCCTCCCTCTCAACTGGAGAATGGTTAACGTCCATGGTCAGGGCAACTGGCTATGATCACTCGGGGCATTCTTAGGATTCTCTCTTTCACTCTCCTCATTATCAATCAATGCAACTCACCAGACACAAGTCTATGCACCAGTCCCATTATCCTTACTCTGTCTACTCCAAGTGACATTGAAATGGTCACCTTCTCCATGTCTTTAACAACCTTAAGAAGTCCCTAGTCCTCAGAGAAAGTGGGTGACATAGCTACCGCTGAATATGGCTCCAACATGCCTATATTGGCCTTGGTAATGTAGAAAAATAGCCACAAATGTCCCATGTGCATCGGGATGTCTTGAATCATACAATACAAGTACAAAACATCATTCCAATTCAAGACTTCGATGCTATCATCACGGCATGTAACTGTTCCACTAAGGATGGTGTTCATGTAGAGAAGCTCTGGTCATGTAAGGGCTGTCGCTTTGGAAAAGACGAACTCATAATTACCATGTCCTAAGTATTAATAAGCATGACAGGGAGTGACATTCCGTGGGTAATCTGCCTTCAACTGTGCATACTCCTCGGTTTGTACAAAATCTTGATTATAAAGGCCCAAGATAATTGAAGACTCTGTCAAGCTCAACTTATGATATTTTCCGAAGCAATGGAAATGAATGGCATTTTCTTGATCAAAGTTCTTCACCGACTTGTCAAATTCATATGTGGTAAGAAATTTGAGTGATGCCTAGCAATATGAAGATTCACGCATAATCAGTAGCTTGCTCCACCCTCCCATATTTGCTAATTCTTGGATTTCTTCTTCCAAGCCAATTATCCTATGCCCTCGTCAATCAATGAAATGTCCTTGTCCAAACTTAAGGTATTAAAGGCGCTCAAATCTTTCTTCGTGCTCCTGCATTGCAAATGCAAATTCATCCAATGGTACGGCCTCTCATACATGTCAGGATCGCCTGTGAGCTACTTGTTTGATCTTAGGAGGCATACCTGCACAAAGAAAACAAAAACTAATAAAATCATAAACTTCAGAAAGACCCATGGCCGTGGGCTTTCATCCTGGAAATTTCCACAGCCATGAGAGTAGCCAACCATGGCCATCTTGCATGGTTTGTCCTCTGGCAATAAATAAGCATAAGGAATGGGCATGAAGCATAAAAAAATGCATGAATTCCACAATAAAACAAACTAAAAGGGCTAAGACAAGATCAAATAAACAACTGTCCAAGATCATGTTAAAGAAAAGAAGGAAATCTCACCAATGATAATAAGAGTAGATTGGGTACCCACACATTAGAGAAGCTTTAAAAACCCTTGAAAATGAAGGAGAACTTGGGTTGGGAGGTGAAAGAGTGTGAGAGGAGCTTGTGAGGCTTACAGGAGATGAGATTTGAAGAAAAAAATATGAAGAAACACTTGGCCTTTGGCTAAAGGCTCATCCATGGCCACGCTTTAAAACCCACGCCCATGTGTCACTCAAACAAGGGTGGAGATGGCCAAGTGTCAAGCAAAGGAAAGTCCAAGGCTAAGGGAATAACAAAATAGACCATCGATAAAACTCCAAAGGGTGTAGGAAACTTCCCAGGCCCTTGGATCCTTCAGCCCAAGGCCACAAATTCACAAAATAAAGGCCACCGGCCATGAGAAAATAATTCGCCACTTCCCATGGCCGTGGGCTTCATAGCATTTCCAAAAAAAAATCTCAAAACATACCAACCCACGCCCATGGGGATGAAAATTTCAAATTCCCATGGCCATGCACCATTTTGGCTTTTCAAAAATTCCAAACAGTATGAAACCCATGCCATGGGAAGGAAAATTTCAACTGCCCATGGCCATGCACCCTTCTGGAGAATGGGAAAAATGGTTCCCATGGCTATGGGATTTAAAAATTCATAATCCATGGCATGGACTCATTAAAACTTTCACAAAAACAAGCTAATGCATAGTAGAAGCAAGACAATAACTCTCTCATGAATTAAAACTACAGAAATTCAAAAACAACTTCAAACTACCAATAAAAACCAAATTCTCCAAAGAACACACTGCAATCAACTCAAACAAGATCAAGGACATGAAGAAACACAAAAGCAAAAAGACAACATGAAAAATCAATAACCAACCAAAATAAGATGACGAAACCACTCATGCATCCTTATTTCTACATAAACTAAAAACTAACACAATAATTCAATTAAAAACTTGGGTTTTCTTCCAAGAAGCGCTTGTTTTATATCACGAGCTTGACGTACCTCTTTGCTCATGAAGGTTCTCCTAGATGGAGGACCTCCTTATTTGATTTGTGAAAGTCTCCTCTGAGGTAAAGCTTCAACTGGTGCCCATTTCCCTTGAATGTACCTTTTTCTGGATGACTCACCTCGATTTCACCATGGGGTGATACTTGTGTTACTGTAAAAGACCCTGACCATCTTGATGTTAGCTTTTCCTGAAATAATCTTAATCGAGAATTAAAGAGAAGAACCTGATCACCTTCCTTGAACATTTTCTGCAGTTTAATGTGCTTATCATGCCACCGACGTATCCCCATTCTTGCAGTCTCGTATTCATGCAACCTCCACTCATCTAGCTCATTGAGTTAAAGCTTCCTTTGTTCTCTGGCTTGACCAAGATTGAAATTCATTGCTTTCATTGTCCAATACGCTTTAGTTCAAGTTCCACCGGTAAATGACATGTCTCTCACTATACCAAATTGTAAGGAGTGGTTCCTATAGGAATTTTATATGCTGTATGGTATGCCTAAAGCATGTTATCCAATCGGTCTGACCAATCTTTCCTACTATGCTCCATAGATTTTGTTTGAATCCTCTTTAACTCCCTATTAGTAACTTTGACCTGCCCACTTGTCTGAGGATGATATGGGGTGGCAAGATGATGATGTGTTCCATAGCGTTTTAGGATCTTTTCAAGTTGAGTGTTATAGAAATGAGTTCCTCTGTTACTAATGATAAGCCTGTGAATTACAAATCTAGTGAAAAACCGCTTAAGGATTCTGACCATAATTCTAGCATCGTTAGTGGGTAAGGCTTAAGCTTCGACTCACTTGGACACATAATTCATGGCAACTAGAATGTACTTATTACCATTGGAGCTAGGGAATTGTCCCATAAAGTCAATACTAAAAACATCAAACACGTCACATAATTGAATCAGATTTTGAGGCATTTAATCGTGTTGAGAAAGATTTCCATCTCTCTAACAATTATGACAATGCTGTACAAATCGATGAGCATCCTAAAATAGATTTGACTAATAAAATCCTGCAGCTAGCACTTTCTTTATTGTCTTACTTGAAGCATAATGACCTTCAGTAGGTCCTAAATGACAATGAATTAGGATATTCCACCCCTCTTCTCATGGCACACATCTTCGGACCACTTGATCTACAAAAACATTGAATAGGCATGGATCTTCCCATAAATAATTCTTCAAGTCAGCGAAAATTTTTTTTTTTTCTTGAAATATGAAACTCTTAGGAAGAACTCTTCCAAAAAGATAATTGGCCAAATCTGCAAACCATGGTGTCTCCAAACCTACCACCTCTTGCACTTTATACAAATTCTCTTCAAGGAAAGAGTCATTAATTTCTTACCTCTATGACTGGTTCTCCTCAGCACCTTCCAACCGGGATAAATGGCCCACAGTCAAATTCTCAGCACCCTTTTTATATTTGATTTCTACATCGAATTCCTGTAATAGTAACACCCATCATATCAGTCTTGGCTTGGCATCAGCTTTGCTCATGAGATAGTGTAATATTGAATGATCTATAAAGATGATTACTCTTAACAAAATAAGATATTGCTTGAATTTCTCAAATGCAACCACTATTGCAAAGCAACTCTTTCTCTGTGGTGGTATAATTCTCTTGAGCACTCGTGAGAGTTTTGCTAGCATAATATATTGGTTGAAAATGCTTATTTTTCCTGTCCTAACACTACCCCAACTACATGGTCACTAGCATCACACTTAAGCTCAAATGGTAGATTCCAATATGTAGTGATCAAAATAGGGGCTTGTATGAGTTTTACTTTTAATGAATTGAGTGCCCCCAAGCACTCCTCTCCAAATTCAAAAAGAGCATCTTTAATAAGTATCCTTGTCAAAGGTTAAGAGATTTTTGAGAAATTTTTGATGAAGCTGCAATAAAATAAAGCATGCCCCAAAAAACCTTTGAATCCCCTTGACATTGGTTGGGGGAGGGAGTTTCTCTATGGTTTCAATTTTCACTTTATCTAGCTCCATCCCATGTTGAGTAATTTTATGACCAAGGACTATCCCCTCTTCGAGCATGAAATGGCATTTCTCCTAATTTAGAACAAGATTTGTCTGCTCATATCTTGTAAGGACTCTGTCCAAGTTCTTCAAACATATCTCAAAGGAGTCATGAAATACCAAGAAACCATCCATGAAGACCTGAATAATGTCTTCCAAAAGATCATCAAAGATAGTGGTCATGCATAGTTGAAATGTTGCCGGTGCATTACATAATCCAAGAGGCATCCTTCTATAGGCAAAAGTTCTATAAGGGAATATACATGTGGCCTTCTCTTGATCTTCTGGTGCAATAGGAATTTGAAAATAACTAGACATGCCATGGAGAAAATAGTAGAATTTATGACTGGCTAGCCGTTCCAACATTTGATCAATGAATGGCAATGGGAAATAGTCTTTTTGAGTTATATCATTTATTCTCCAATAATCAATGCATACTCACCATTCCATAACAGTTCTTGTTGGAATTTTTTCATTGTGCTCATTTTTCAGCACAATCATACCTCCTTTCTTAGGCACCACATGAGTGGGACTCACCCATGAACTATCTAAAGTTAGATAGATAATTCTTGCATCAAAAGGCTTCACTACTATTGCCTTCACCACTTTTTTCATATTTGGATTGAGCCGCCTTTGAGGTTGAATGGCAATTTTGTAATTATCCTCCATCAGAATTTTTTGAGTGTAGAATGAAGGATTGATTCCTTTGATATATGAAAATTTTCCATGCAAGAGGTGTTTTGTGCCTTTTCAACATGGTTACTAACTTCTCCTTCTTATTTGTTGAGAGGTTAGAGACTATGATCATGGGAAGCTTTGATCCCTCACCCAAGAAAGCATATTCCTAATTTTCAAATAAAGTTTTCAGCTATAAGTCGGGAGGTTCTTTAGTCAAGGGTCGTAGTTGATTTTCTTATAGGGGATCAATCTCCTCAAAATTTGTAGAATATATTTTATCCTAATTTTGTCAAACATTGTTCTCTGATTGAATTGTTCCCCTTTCATCTTGATCTTCTATGTCAATATTCTCATGATGCACAACAAGAATCTCCTTTGACTTTTAGTTTTGACCTATTTCCCCAAACTGAATTCTGAATGGTAACAAGTAATCTCTATATTTCTCTCAAACTGTTCCAACATGCTTTCAAAGTCTAAACATAAACTTGGATTTGGAATTCATTCACATCCCTTGGTAGGATCTGTCAAAACACAATAAGCAGCTTCTTGTTCATTGCATGGGGGTGGTTTCTAGACAAAATGATCTATCTTTTCTTCCACTTCTACCATTGTGCTTGCTAACTATTTAATTATTTCTTCCACGTTGAACATGTTCCTACGGACAAAATAGTCAAAGAAATAAGACTAAGAGTATATACAAAAGAAAAATTATACAACAAAATTAAAATTACAAAAATGAAATGGCTAGATTAACAAAGTCTAAGCTTTCCTAATATCTCAATCCCGAACAATGGCACCAAAAATTATACACGCCCTTTGCGTGTGTGTACCACAAGTGCATGGGTGTCAAAGTAATAATATAAAGAAAGGTAGGGTAGTCGAATCCACAGGGAAATAAGAGTACTAGTAGTCACTCTTTCTCTATTATCTAGCCTTTAATCAAATTGTTGGTTGCAAGTAATATTAAAATAAAGGAAAGAAAAATACAAAGGAAGCAAGAGTATGAGAAAATGAGATAACAATCCGGAATGGAATAAATACACGGGTGATGATCCCCTACGGTTGTAAACATGAAGTGTGGGATTTAAGACATGCTCTCTACTCAAGTTGACATAAGTCACGACAATCCTAAAATACACTGGTCCCATTCTCACGACAACTGGTGACTATTCCCCTAAAAGGCTTTAGTGGTGATCTTTCTCTTAGCCTAAGCCACCTATGAAGACAATGTGTTCTAGGGACCCCGAATAATCAACTAGACTCCCAAAAGTAGGTTAAAAAAAATCTCTTGAGACAATTATCATCTAATCTTATACAAATCCCGGCAGTGATCTCTCTCTTCATTAGGGTTCATATGATTGTCTAATGCTCGCAGGAGTACAAAGGTAGTTATGATCAAATCGAAGGGGAAAGGGGCTCTCTTCTACCTAAAGTTCACCATCTCAGCTCTCTCAAACCTTGGTAGGTCTAGTCTTAGAATGTTTCTTGACTCGACACTAGATCAACCCAAGTCTACAATGGATCTCTCGCTGCAAATTAATGTATGACTTCACACACAATGTTGAAATTCAAATCAACAAGAAATAGAATAACATGAATTAAATCAAACATATACAACCCTAAGTTTCATACACCCAAGTATCCAACAAGAGTTTAGCTCCTTATGGAGCAATATAATCCACAAACAATAATAAGAATCAAATATATGAAAGAAAGCAAAGACACCATGGTGACAAATTTGGTTGTCGGCCCTCTGAACGGTCAGATGACCCTTCACCGATGAGGTCTCGTCTATGTTGAATGCGCTTCCCAACAACTTGTCGATGATGAGGATGATGGTGTGGACGATGGAGGATGGTGCTGGAGCATCCTTTTGGCTGGATATGATCTCTTTTAATATGTTGTCGAAGCATCCTTTTGGCAGGACATAGTGCCAAGACCCCTTCTTTCTTCCCCAAAAAGTCCAAGCAAAAGTTATAACTTTTTAAGAATAATTTGCTTATATTGGGTCATATCGGGTCTTTCGACGATTGTGCATCTCTCTTCCATTTTTTCCCTTGTTTAGCTACAATATCATACTACTGTGTTATGCTACAGTAATTTGCTGTTGTACTGTCTGCAAAATACGGTTGTGTATCATGCCTCTATAACTCCAATAGTTGTGTGGTTAGTGATGTGATCATCTATTATCCGAACTGGGCCTATTTTCTTCTCAAATGCCCTGAAATTACTTCACATCATCAACTTTGATCCTTTGGGACCCATACACACCCTAGCTCCGCAAATGAATGTAAAAACACCAAATGAGCACATACAACTGATAAAAGACATGCTCAATCTATGTACAATATCAACTTAAAATATGTACAAAAAAAACTTATCAGTTGGATGTGTGCAAGACAAAATCTAGGAGAATGGTTGAGGCAAGTTGGCCAGAAAAGGATGGATTTGCATATCAAATATAGGAAATTCAATCCTTAACAGGTGTCAATCTTATAGAAGAAATTCCTCTTTTGTTTGACCCACTCGAATAAAACTTGGCATTGACTTATCTGAAATGTTGCAACCCACATCAAATGGTGAGACCAAGGAGGACAATGTAGATAAATTGACAGATGCTGAAGAAAATGAACAATATGATGATGATGATGATGATGAAGAACATGATTTTTAGTACACTATATGCTATGAACTTGTTTTTGTCTCTTTTAGATATGAACTTCTTTTTTTTAAAAAAAAAATGGCTATTATACATTAATTTTGAATAGAAGTTTTCTTTGTAGTTCCACCGTAAAAATCTAATATTTTCAAATATTTATCTAAATAATCACTTTTTAGAGATGCAACACATACTTAAATCTGCCGTTTATATTCACATTTATGCTTCTATGTAGGTGGATAGATTGCTTTACTTGAAGAATGATCGATTGCTTTCAAAATCTTGGCTACATTAGGTTGGACTATCATTTGTAATGCCTACTTTTTTCCAAACTTGCATTCGACTTTAATTTGTAAACACATTGAATATTTCTTTGAATGCAACAGTAATAAAACATGTTTTGTATAATATGAATTTAATTGTTATTACAACAATATTGTGTCCCCACATATCATGTGTTAATATTTTCATAATGAATATAGTATGTATTATAGTAGACATCATATTTGTAATAAGTTGGACATTGAATCGCATTTTATGTTTCATTGAAAAGGATTGCTTAGGTTTAGTTATAATATTAGTGAAACCATTGCAAAAGACTCATCTCACACTTATCTTCACTAGAATTATTAGGTCAAAGATAACTTTATCATATATGTCCAAATGGCATGGTTGGTATTTTTTTTTTTGTATGTTTGTATTTGTATACTTATCTCATTATTGCCCAAGTGGGTTTTCTAGTTTCACCATTTAATATTAATTTATGGTAGCCTCAGGAAGGGGTTAGTTTGGACGTCAATCTAGTGGTTGATCAACATCGAGTCGTGGTGGTTGATCTACATCAGGCCGAGGCCGATGCATCCCAAATATTCATCAAATATCTATGAACCCCCGAGTAGTATCTAATAAATCTATAGAGTTGGGAATGCCTCCTTTTATACATCCAAATATTTAGGTAACAATGGCAATAACTCCATCGACACCAATTCTACAACCTTTAATAGTTGCACCAGTTGCACAAAGCCCTCCAGTTCCACATGTTGAGACTTCTATTTATGCTATTAAAGATTTACCCATAGAAATGGAGGGCCCTCTAATGAGTCTTCGAGCATTGGGCCCCCTGGGTTATCACCCCAGATTGCCTAATTATGTAAGTAAAATTCCATTTTATGATAATTTTATAATTTTGAGTTTAATTTTTTTTAAAGTGTTGTTCTTCATTTTAATTAAAGTGTTTTATATTATTTTTTCAGAGATTATGAGTTAAGAGAGAAATCCATGAATTGGTTAAAGGCCATTATAAAGAGGCATGGACCGGATGGGGGAAAGTGTCCAAAGATGTGAGGCTAAGGATATTCACCGCTTTTAGGGTAAATATAATTTAAACCATTAAATTCATTAATGTTTTTTTAATTATGTATGTTAACTATGAGAAAAACAATACTTTGATTAACCTTCATTTTTTCCTAGGGTATATACATGTGGGAGGCACAACATGAATCTCCAGTGTTGTAGCATTTCAACCATGAGGCGAGTGAATGGTTGAAGAAAAATTTGGATCTTGCACATAATCTTTACAAGGCTCCATTTCCTTGGATGGCTCCTGCAATTTAAGAAGGTTTCTAGAGGTATAGGGAGTTAGAGGAGTTTAAGAGAATAAGTGATAAGCACAAACATAATAAGGCAGAAATTGGAAGCTCCTCCATCGTTATTTACCGTGGTGGATCTGTCAGTACTACTGTGCACTGCCTTAGACTAGTAATGCCCCTAATCCATATAAATATCATTAACATTGTTGTTTATAATTTACCCTAGCTTTTAACTTTTCTTTAATGTGTTTTTCCCTAGGCGGAAGAATTAGGTAGAGTGCTGACACCGAAAGAATGCTTTATCCCCATGCACAAAAAGAAGGATGACACACTCGAGGTTGGTTGTGCCATACAAATTGTTTTAAGTATGAGATAACTTTCTCAAAATAAATGCATTTGAAATTTAATTTAGGGGATTAGGTTTCATGTGAATGTTAGAGATTGTTTTTGTTATTTTTTATTATTATGGTATTTAATTAAAAGCATTGAAATCTGTGATTTTATTGGAATATTTGCCTAAAAACTAAGGTCATTTGTGTGCATATACATCTGCGTTAAGAATAAGGTATTTATTTGAACTTCTCTATTTAGAACTTGTTATTGGATTTGTTTTTTTTTTTTTAATATTGCAATTGTTTAAAGTTTAATAATTCATGATATTCGAGGTCATTGTGTTTCTTGGATTAACTCAATGATTGTTTCAAGTTAAATAATTCATGATATGTGAGGACATTGAGTTAACCTTAACCCAATTAACTCATAAATTCATTACAATTCATTCATGAAGTTACATAATAGTTTTTCTAATTTTAGTAATTTGATATGTTTCCAATTAGGAGTAAATGAGGAGAGTCATTCATAGTCCCAAAAAAAAGATATGATTCCTAGAAAAAGATTGTTTACTAATTTGATTCATTTTTATTCTAACTCTTAAAAATTTAATGTTATCTTTAATTCTTGTGTAAAATCCTTCAACAACATGTATTTCAAATAGATGGATTATATATTGCATTTTAGACATTAATTTTAGGGATTATATATTATGGGCATGCAATTGCATAGTCATACTAAACAAAGACATGAATCATTAGCTATTGTATTAATTTACTCATTGATATCATTAGCAATGTTTTGAGCATCCATGGAGACTCCATCCAACCCTCTTCTTGCAAGCCCTGCACAGTATACTCCATTCATTACCTTTCCAATGTTTTGGAAAGCACTGTTTCGGCAATCCTTCTTCATTTAATAAGCAACCACCATCCTATATATAATATACATGCATGCCCACATTAATTTAATATCCCAATTTGATCATAATAAAACATTTAAGATATATATAACACTATGAATAACTTTCAACGAAGTGTTTGCAGTGCTTTTATTACCAGTTGAAAATATTATAGCATCAAAATGGTATAACTTGCCATCTGTGAATAACACCTCATTCCCTCTAATACTGAACAACCCTTTCACAACCTATTTATATATTCAGCTTATAAATATTAGACCATTTAATTAGTTAATCAATCAATCTATTCACATACCTTAATCTGTCTTGTTTTAAGCTTGTGAATAGTACCAACATCAACTTCTCTATTTTGAACTTGTTATTGGATTTTTTGTAATATTGTGATTTTTTCAAGTTAAATAATTCATGATTTGTGAGGTCATTAAGTTAACCGTGTTAAGATTAACTCAATGACCTCATATCTGTGATTTTATGTTACTTGGTGAATGGATTGTAATGAATTTATGAGTTAATCCGTTTAAGATTGCTAAACATGCTTGGGATAAACTATTATTTATTACTATTTTATTGATGTTGAGATATGATAATTCCATTAACCTTATATTGTTTTAACTTTGTGATATTCTTCATGGCATTACCAATTTCTCTTCCTCTTTGGCTGTGTTTTTGCATACCTAATTGTGCATATATAATGTTGTAGAACTTTGTTCCATATTGAACAAAAATGATTCATTGAAAATAAGCATATGTTTAAGCATGTTGTAGGACTTTATTCCATATTGAACATAAATAATTCATTGAAATAAGCATGTGTTTAAGAATATTGTAAGACTTACTTCCTCTCTGGCTATGTTTTTGCTCTTAACATTTCATTTTTTGTAAGTTGAATGTCAATTCTCCAAATTAGATAATATTTGTATTTGAGTATGTTTTTTAATTTGTTTTGAAAATGAGGTTATTTCTTTATAAGTCTTAATAATGTATTTTTTTATAAAGTTAGTCGTAACAAAGTGCTAGGAAAGGGTAATATTGTTAGGCAGATGTCTTCAACCAATTACAAGACATGCTTGGAATCTTCTAAATCAACTGAACAACTCCACAATAGAGTTAAGGAATTGGAGGAGGAGCTTGCTAGGCCTCGTGCTGAGGCTAATAATCGGTTACAAGCTGAGTAGGCTCATCGCGAGCTATTTGAATCATCATTGTTTGCCGTATTTCGTGGGTAAGGTATTGACCTTTCTAGCATGCCTATTGTTGCTCATATGCCACATGCCCCTCAAGTACTGATAGAAGAGTCACAAACACATACAGATAAGCACTCTCCAATACTGGAGAGAGTTCGTATTTCTCCGACTACCAATAATTCTCATGAAGACTTGGAGCACAATGTAGAGGGTTTTTTATAATATATATGGTTTATGTTAATGGTTTTGTGGAGTTATGTTAGATTAGACCTTATTGTTGTAATGCTATGATTGTAATTACATTTTTGGTTATTTTACAAACATGCAATATATATTTTGATGAAATTAAATGCAGATTCTAAAATTAAATAAATCCATTTGTAATTTTCAAAATAAAACTATGGTAAATTCGGTGACAAAAACTATGCCAATATCAACACTAAATTTAAAACCATGCCAAAAGACGTAACAAAAAAGTGCTAACAACTATGTTAAATTTAAAACCATGTTAAAAACCATGAAAAAATATGTGCCAAAAATAGTGTTCGTGTCAAACATCATGATAAAATTCACCTTGACGAAAAATGTGACAAACAAAACCGTGCCAAACTCAACCGTGACAAAAACCATGACAAACTCAACCGTGCCAAAAACTCGTAACAACATCAACCATACCAAAAATAGTGACAAAATAACCCATGCCAAAGATAGTAACAACATCAACCATGCTGAAAACCGTGACAAAATAACCAGTGCCAAAGACCGTGATAAAATCAATCGTGCGAATAACCATGCCAAATGAAACTATACTAAACACCATGGCAAAATAACTGTGCCAAAAATCAAGACAATCAAAACCATGGCAAAAACCATGACAAAATAACCATGCCAAAAACCGTGCTGAAACAACCATTCTTAAAACTGTGACAAACATGGCATGGTTTAGTAAAATTGTGACAAAATTTGGCACGATTTTACTATTTCATGACAAATTATATTTTTCACGCATGTTATAGTCAAAGTTATGGTTTTGTGCTAAAATCCATGCTAAAATCTATGCCAAAATCAGTTTATCATGGCTTTTTTGGCTCATTCTCATGCCAAAACTGGCAAGCAAAATTCTTTTTTTCCTTGAAATGTTCCATATGATGTTGTGGACAAGCATAGAGGTAGCTTAGCTTGAAGTATGAGTTGGTCTCACTTAGGTGTAGGGTTGGTTCTACATTGTGCTTTATTATTATCTAATATGATTGAGGCCTTTGGGATTGGGTGCATCTAAGATTGTGTTGACTAATATGCTTGATTGTAGATATTCTAATATTAATGAGATTGATAATGAAGTTTATAAGTTGTACATGAGTTGTATCTATAAGTACACGTGTCTCTTGTAGTTAGTGCTTGCCATTTCTCACTTTAATTTATTCTTCATGCCATGCTTTATTTGTAAGTTTAGTTCTGATAATATTCCTATAATAAAGGAGTCATGTTAGCTGTCTTCATGCATTATAAGCTATGTGTTTACAATCAATAAAGTATCCCATTCTCATAGCTCTTTATGGTATCAAATGCCTTTATCTCATACGAGTTTGATTGATCTTTTTCTTTTCCTTACCTGCCTCATGCACCAACCATGACACACATCCAATGGCCTCCTCTACCTAGTAAACTTCTATTCTCAATCCTGATATTGCAAACACCAACAACCATATTGTGCAATTCAATCCTTCCTCACAGTTCCCTATTAAATTACAAGGTTGCTCCCATTTTTCTACTTGGAAGACCCAATTAACCTTGCTTCTAGATGGCCATGAATTCACAGGGCATCTCAATGGATCTACACCATGCCCAACAAGAACAATCACTCGCAACAACACAACTGAAATCAATCTAGTGTATCACCTTTGGGTTCTTTAGGATGGTCTTATTCACCAAGCAATTATGGCCTATGTTGATAGTACTATTGCATTTACTGTTGCTGCCGCATCCAATGCCGAGAAACCTTGGGCATGTTTTCACACCTACCTATGCTAATAAAAGTCACACCCCAATCTATAGCTTACAGGATCAACTCAGTCGCATCACCAAGGAAGACAAGAGAGCCTCTAAATAACTCCATTAGGGTCATACAATTGCCGAAGACCTTGCCATTACCGACTCACCAATAGTCAAAGTAGAACTCACAATCAAAATTCTCAACAAACTTGGTCCTTATTTTCCTGAAATATCGCTGGCAATCCCCAATCATAGTATACTGATTGAATATCCCAAGCTTTACGAAAAAGCTTCTTCACCATGAACTCTTTCTCCGCTATCATGTAAAATATGTTTCTTTACCAATAACGGCAACCATCGCAAGTAGGACTAACAATAACTACATGATGGGCAACAACAACAACTCTCATAATACTCTCTGCTTTTATAACAACAACAATGGCACCTCTCTGTCATAGCATCCTAATCTCAAGTACAATCCCCAACTTCAATGCCATTCACAAAATTTTAACACCATCAATAATGGTATTCAATGGTAGCCATGCAATCACCCCGATTATGTCTCCTCAATTTGCTGAAGCAAGTCTCATAATTATCTTGAGGCTAAAGTAAACTTTGTCAAAAGCACTCATGCATATGCAACCCCATGGATTCTAGATACCGGTGCCTCACATCATATTACCACTGAGCCACACAATATGCGCGAATACAATGGCTTTGAGGAAGTCGTACTAGGAGATGGTAATAAAATCTCGATTACTCACAATGGTTCAACTCAATTATATACATATAACACTACTTTTCAGCCATCTAATACTCCATGGGCCTCTCAAATTAAACACAATTTAATTTCAGTTTCCACCTTTTGTAAGGATAATCTAATGTTTGTGGAATTTTTTCCTTTTGATTTTGTTGTTAAGGATCTAGCAAAGTGGACACCGCCGGTGCGTGGTTTGAGTAGCCACCGGTTGTATGAATGGCCGATTATTTCTTCCCTACCTTCTCCATAAGCTCACATCACCTCTTCCAAAGTATCCCTTGAAACCCAGCATTGCTAACTTGGACATCCTTATGCTAGAATTTTAAAATTTTCTTTTTTAAAAAATTTATCTTTTCCTTTGTCCACATGAGACAAATTTACTTTTGGCAAGTCATGCTTATAAAATAAATCTCATCCACAAGTTTACTCTATCAAGTTAGAAATCATTTCAAACCATTATTAGCAATCTATGAGGGTCGTCTCCTATGCTTTCTCTTGACAAAACATTATATTATTGCCTATTTGTTGATCACTACATGAAATACACTTGGATTTACACTCTATATCATAAAAGTGAGGTCAATGTAAATTTTCAAAAAAAATTTCCTTTAATGGAAAAATTTTTCAATTCTCAAATATTATCTTTTTACACTAACGGAGGCGGTGAGTTTCAAAGTCTTAATTCCTATCTAAGTTTCAATGGTATAGAACATGTCATTACTCCCCCATACACACCACAAAGTGAAGCTCATGCTGAATGTCATCATTCACACATTATAGAAACAACAAGAACATTGTTATATGAAGCTTCTCTTCCATCCAATCTTTCATCATTTGCTTGTCACCATGCAGTATATCTCAATAATAATCTACCAACCTCTATTTTACACTATCATTCTTTCATTAAAACTCTATTCCAAGAAAAACCATATTAAAATTCCTTAAAAATCTTTGGATGTCTTTGTTGTCCATGACTCAAGTCATATTCCCAAAACATACTTGCACCGAGATTGACTCCTTCTGTTTACTTGGGCTTTTCTCTCTCACCCATCATTGTCATTTATGCTTTGAACCTCTTAAGTCTAAAGTTTATTTGTCTCGTGATGTGATTTTTGCTGAAAATGTGTTCCCCGCCAAAACTATGTTTTCTATTTCAAATAAATTTCAAAATTTAGCGTCGAATGACTTGTCATCCAAAAATCCTCATCAGACTTAATCACCATCCAATCACTCATTTCCACAAATAACGATACCAATTTCAAATTCGCCCTACCCACAAATAAATACCCAAATTTCCAATTAAACCTATCCACAAATAACTACCCCATTTTCAAACTTGCTCAGTCTACATGCAACTACACACCACAATTTCAGATATACGGAATCCAATTTCTCTTACTCCGTTTGCCATGAAGACTTCATTGTCTTCCATTTCAGCCCCAAATCTAGTCACTCATCCACCATGCAACAACTCTTGTTCTTCACCAACTATAGCCGACCCACATCCAATGACTCATTTCCTCTTTCTACTACCACTTCGCTGGCATCTCTAATGCCTTCTCCTCCTTCACCTGTGATATTCCCCTTTCCACCACTATTCCCCCCTCCCCCAACCAATTCAACTATGACAACCCCTTCTTCTAAACCCATGAACCAAAGTGGTCCTACTCTACCCGTTCTCAACACAACATCTACAAACAAAAACATTTTTTTGATTTCTTGGCTCAAGTTCACTTCACCATTCCTCCCTACACCTTTCACCAAGCTAACAAAAACATAAAGTGAAGGGCAGCTATGCAAGCAGGGTATGATGCATTACTGAAGAATCAAAAATATATGTAAGCTTGTACCACATGATCCATCTCACAATATTGTTGCTTGCCGATGGTTGTATAGGATTAAAAAGAAGCCGAATATCACCGTTGGTCTATACAAGGCTCTGCTTGTCACAAAGGGAACCTGGGGTTGACTACCACTCCACATTCAGCCTCGTCATTAAGCCAACAACAATTCAAGTTTCCTCTCTCTTGTAATGAACTCAAGACTCATCTCCTCTCCATGGGTTTCTTCAAGTCCATCAAGCATGCTTCCGCTATCACTATCTATCTTCTAGCTTAAATGGATGACATCATTCTTACTGGCAGTGATCACTTGGTAAATCAACAGCTTATCTCATCATTTGCCAATCATTTTTCTCTTAAAGATCTTGGTACCCCTAATTGCTTTCTTGGTGTTAAGTCTTACACCATTTCAGATTGTCTTTTCTTGTCTTAAGCTCGCTATATTTCTAATATTCTTCAAGATACAAATATGCAAAATTGTAATCCAGCTAAGACACCCATTAGCTCCTCTGAGATTTATCATTTTAGTGATAGCTCTCCACTTGTAGATACTATTAAGTGTAGACAAGTTGTTGGCAAAATTCTATATCTTAATTTCACCAGGCCAGGTATATCATTTTATGTAAATAAGCTCTCACAATTTATGCATGCTTCCTGTGCACTACACTAGCAAGTTGTTAAAAGAGTCCTTCAGTATCTCCAAGGCACCATACACCATGGTCTTTGTTTAAGGAAAAGTGGCGCCTTGAACTTAGTAATGTTCTTTAATGCAGACTAGTGCGGTGATGTCAATGATCCGACCTCTACTATAGTTTATCTATAATTTCATGGCAATAATCCAATCAGGTGGTCCTCCCAAAAGCAAACTACTATTGCACAGTCTTCCACTGAAGCTGAGTATAGCGCAGTTGCTAGTGCTTTAGCTGAAATAACTTAGGTCAAAAATCTCCTATTTTAGCTTGGCATTCCCCTTTCCAAGTCACCTATCATCTATTTTTACAACATCAGGGTCACAAACTTAGGTCAAAAATAGCTTCTGATTGCCATCTTCACAAGTTAGTCATCCCACTATGCCTCATGTGAGGGGGCGCATCAGTACATGTGTCTCTTGTAGTTAGCGCTTATGATTTCACACTTTGATTTATCTTCATGCCATGCTTTAATTGTAAGTTAATTATGAATATAGTCCTATAACAAAGGATTCTTGTTAGGTGTCTTCATGTATTTTAAGCTCTGCCTTTACGATCAACAAAGTATCACATTCTCATAATTCTTTACTATCACTAATTAATATGCCATAAACTAATTTAAAATAATTTGTAAGCAACATACTTTCTATTTTTATTTATACATTCATTATGAGTTATTTTACTAAATAAGTGCCCTTGTTGCTTAATTGTCTTTGATTGGGCAGGGTAGCACATGTCCTTTTATTTATATATACATATATATAAACCTTGCATCTAGTTCCAGGGTCTTCTTAGAGCTTTTGTCGAAGAGTAGTTTGTGAATAGTTGGCTCAGAGCACCATGGTTGTAGATCATCATTCTATTCATCATACTTTTTTGTCTATTATTTATGATAAGCCTCGAAAGGTTTAGACATGATGAGCATAGCTCTATCTTAGTATGTATTTATATTTTTCTTGTATTTGATGTGTTTGACTATGATTTATGATTTGGTGTTTCTATCCTAACAAACCTTATTCTTGAGCCTAGTTGGGTGACACATTTTATTTTTGTCTAAAATATTATTAAGTTAATCACATTTAAATTAGATAACAATTTTCATAATAGAGATGGCAATGGGTAGGATTTAGAAAAAAAAACTATAGTATCTGTCCCTATACTCTTATTTTAAAAAAATTACCCTTACCCGTTCCCATACCCATGGATATCAACTTTAATAGCATCCCTATAACCGCTAGGTGGCCACATCCCCATACCCATTACCTGTAGTTTAGTTAACCTGCAAATACAACCAATGATGAATGTCGAAGAAGCAATGGCTATCAATGTTTTTAAAACCGGATCGGGGAGCGAACCACTCTCATATTTGGGTCACGGGTCAGTCAATCGGACCGGATGACCCATTTCGGTCGGACCGGATGACGTCATAAATATGTGTGTGCATATATATATATATGAACATTAGTATGGAAATACATGAACAATCAGTCCACCTAATTTTGTGTAAAAATCAAATAACATATATTAAAATGTAAAAATTGCCAGGATGCTCTCCCAATCAAATGACATATTTAACCACTTCGCTTGGGTCCTCCTTCTTGAAGATGGCTTTGATTAAAGAAATTAAGATTTACTGTTAAGCATTGGAACTACAAACAAGTTAAATTAAAGAAGTTACCTTGTAGCTCTTGGATGGTTTAGTTAGCTTGAATGCTATCAGTTAAGTTGTAATGAGCTTAACTTATAGTGCTTGGTTTAACTAAAGTGCCATGTGGCCTTGTCCAGTTAATAGGTTGTTTATGTATGATGAAAAGCTACAAGGGAGTAGATAAGTCTTCAAAGAGTAAGAACTAAGAACTGAACGAAAAACATATCTCTTCCAATTTCTTTGGATTGCATTCAGTGAGCACACACAAGAGTGAGTCAGTGAGAGATTAATCCACCCTCTTTAGATCCTACACTCCTCACTCTCGCCATTGCTGTCTCCGGCTTCGGCTCTCTCACCAACCTCGACGTGGACCGTGCCCTCTGGCCGGAGATGAGGCTGCTCTAATTGGTCCCATGCAGTGGGTGGCAGGCCATGGCACCGGAGGTCTCGCCGAAGGCACCTCCAATGGCGCCAATGGTGTCGGCGGCTCCAGTCTCTTGGGGGAAGCCGCGAAGGGCCAGTTCCAAGTCCTCAATGTAAAGGAGATTGTCACTCAGGTAAATCTCCAAGGATGGAATTGCAATGAAGATGGCAGTAGCTTCTGCGGCGGCCGCTTCAGGGAAGGTTCGTATGAGAGCAAGGAGATCGAGATCTTGGATGACAATCGGCATCCTCGCCGTCGGGTTCATCACCGACGCAATCATCCTCGCCGTTGGGTTCATCACCGATGCGATCGGCATCCATGCGCTCTTCGGCGCCCAAGAAAATAAGATTAAAAAAACGTTAAGATAATAAAAATTCAAAAATCGGGGTTTGCCCGGTTCCAGTCCAACCGACCGGTTCAATGGTTTTAAATGGGTTTGACCGGTTTTAATGTTGGTCAACAATTGATATTAAACAGGACCGGACTGTGGTCCGGTTCTCGGTTTTTCCGGTCCGACTAGCCGGTCCGGTCCGGTTTTAAAAACATTGTGACTATGCAGCGACGACAGTGACGGGCTGACAACAGTGTCTAGAAAAGCATTTAGGCACATCATGATAAAGTGTGACTTTCTCCGTGAAAAGGCTTAAGGGAAAAAGGAAAAACTATAAATGAAAACATTGAAAAAGGTTTGGGTTCTTTTACTCACAAATCCAAAACATCTCTCTGGACTCCTAATATATTATGTTTATTTTAATTAATTAATTAAATATATATACATATATAGTGAGTGCGGGTAAATGGGTATGGGTACTACCCTACCAGAACCCATACCCATGCCCATAAAATTTTATGGGTTTGGGTATTTTTTACGAGGTACCATTAGATATGTCCAATTGTCATCCCTGCTTCATGACTTTATTTAATTTTACATATCATTCTCATATTTAAAAATGTATTGATTTTTTTTTTATATATAAAACAGTGATCATTTTATCTTTCACACCGTTAAGTTTCTTTTTCTCTAAATATAATTTTATTTAGGCATGAGAGGTTATAAATTAGATAAATTTTATTATAAAATTATGTAGAGAAATTACTTTTAGATATTAAAGATAATCAAAATATTTTCCTAAATTTCTAATTATAAAGATTAAATAGTTAAATAAATAAAAATTTTTACTCTAATTTCAGAAAATATCTAATAGTATAACTTTCATTTGCAAAAATTATATAATTATAAATACTATTTAGTTAAAATTTAATAAAGGATCAAAAGTTTGCATGTTCAGCTTGTAATTATTAGATCATTTTACATTTTATTTTTGTTAAGAAAAGACTTTTGTGGCCATTTGCAAGTTTTTTTATTGTTAGAATAAAAAATTTTATGTAAATTAATTCCTTTTTTGTTTACATCCTTTTTCATGTATATTTAAATAACCTTTTAATGTTTTTGATTTTTTTTTATGAACGCCAAGAAAACTAAATTTGTGTAAACAGTATAAATTGATAAGAAAATAAATTTATTATGAAAATCAAATGAGTAAATTCATTTACTTAAAAAACTTGTGAACAAATTTGATTCACTCGAACTCATTTATTTAATTAAAAAAATTGAATTTGAAAATTCAAATAAAATTATAGCCAAATCCTTGGATTAATTGAGCCAAATAAGTGCCTAATTATGTGGGTTTTAGCACATAGCACTCACTCCCTTTTATATGTTCATTGGTTTGTTCATTGGTTATGATTCCGTTACTTTTGATTATGCCGCTAAAGTCGTTTCGTTTATCATGAAGAATATTTATTTAAAAATAATAATTTAATTCCTGTTTAAAATTTTTAACCGACTAACTTTTTTATGTTTTCACCTGCATACCCCTTCGATAATTTATGATTAACATTTATCCTCTTTTAAAAAAAGTATTTTAATTAATTAACCATTTTTATTCGATATTTAGATATATAGAAAGAAGCTTTTTTTTTTCGTTCACATCTTAAGGAATTTGAGGAAAGAACTTTTGTATGCATGCCCTACCAAATTCTAAAGATTTTAACTTTCCAATAAATTCATATAAAATAAATCAAAATTGGCTGATAAAGAGATTATATCACTAATATTAGAATAATTTATATTTAAGGCCTTTGACCTAAAAAGCAGTAACTTATGCTTTAATAGGTATTTATCTTTTCCTTATTAACTATAGCAATAACACGTTCTAAATTATTACTTATGTTAATCTTTTAAGCAAAATCATATTTATTAATTATTTTTTCATGTTAATTATCTACTCATGTCCACTAGGAGATATCAATAAGCATTTTTTTGTATGTATTTCTAAATCCCTGATTTTTTGAGGTTAGATTAATATTTTCAAACTAACTATTTTATAACTAATATTGGAACATATTTGATTTTATCAATTGAAATGAAGTGTATCATATTAAACTAATGATGCTAAAAAGTTAGCTAAGTCATATTTCATCTTTTGATGTACGAACTTGTGACAATTTCTATGACTTAACACATATTATTTGCACCTACCGGCGCTACCTTTGCTAATTCCTTCATATAAATGTATTAATATTTTTCACATACAAAGTTATTCATTCTGGCTTCCCTTTTAGAATAAGATTTACTAAATATAAACTCATGTTAGTAATAAGCTTGTAAATTAAAACCTATCTTGTAAATAAATTTTAATTGTATAGATGAGCGAAGGAAAATTGGTATGGATAAAAATTATAATTAATCAATAAGTATAAATCTATTATATTTGATTTCGTCTGTTCATTTGAATCAAATAGAATTTCTTTTAATAATATAAAAAACATTAATTTTAAAATATTATTTAAATGTATTTTTTTATTTAAGTAAGATATAATTAATAACACGAAGGGACACGCTTAATTAAATAATTTCCATGATGACCTAAGTATTATTTTTACACTATTAACTCTTCAAGGCCTTATATATTATAAATAGTAGAAAAGAATTGAAGGGTGCAGATGTTGTGCAGCACAAGAATTGAGGCAACGTTGCAAATAACTGTATAAATAACAAATTACACAAATTACTCTCAATTGTTATAATCCGTTATAAAGAGAAAGGGCAAGGTGGTAATTCAATCTAGGTGTTATCACAATTATATGAGTTAGTTTTAGGGTTTTCATTTAAGGAGCGTTCATTTCACTGTAAGTGGAGGAAATCAGGAAGTGGGGAAAGTGAGACTTCCCTGAAGTGGTGAAAATGGGGTTAAAATCTTGAGTGGGTACCCAACTATGCTTGAATATCAAAATGGATACCACACTTTAATTTGTATCTTTTTGGATATCATATTATAATTGGCTTTTACCGAGAGGGTACCGACGCAATTCCGGTGGGTTTTTACACACGTGGCATCCGGATTAAACACGTTGCTGCAATTAAAAAATCAAACGTTGACGTGGATAGCCAACGGGGAAAAGGGATCCTTGTCAGCATTTTATAATGGCTAGGTCAGCCACCCTCTCTTCTTCCTCTCTTTTCCTCCATCTTCTCCAACACGCAATCCGAGTGAACTCGGAAGGCTTTCTTTGCTTTAGAGGTTGGTTCTTCCGCAAAACCAGCTGCAAGGAACGATATAGTCGGAGATTGGTGACTACAGTGAGCTTGTTGTTCTTGCTTTATCCAACAACCTCCGATGATATCCTTGCAGAGCTTGGAAGCTTGGCCAACCTGCAAACACTCAACTTGGGAAATAACTCACTGGAAGGTGAGATGCCGAGTCAACTCGGAAAGCTAAATCAAGTCATTTACCTCAACTTCATAGGCAATAAGCTTCAAAGTACAATTCCAAAGTCTTTTGGGAGACTTGTAAGTCTTCAGAATCTTGATTTATTTGTGAACCAGCTCACAAGCTCTGTTCCAGAAGAACTCAGTGAGTTAAGTGAGTTGGTGTTCTTGGTCTTGTTTGGAAACCAGCTTTTCTGGCCATTGTCGAGGAAGCTCTGCCAGAACTCTTCAAAGTTGGAGCACTTGCTTCTTTGTGCCAACAACTTCATTGGAGAAATTCCTATGAGTTTAGTGTCAAGTCAATCTCTGAAGCAGTTGGACTTGGCCAATAACAACCTCAGTGGTTTGATTCCATCAAAGATCGATGAGCTTTTGAACCTTACTAATCTCCTTCTCAACAACAACAGCTTCTCTAGCACCATTCCCAGGAGTCTAGGCAATCTCAACAGCCTTCAAACACTCACATTGTACCACAATGAGCTCAGAGGAAGAATCCGTGAAGAATTAGGCATGCTGTACAACTCACTCCATGGAAACGACGGAGAAGAAACGAAGGAAATGATGAAGGAGAAGAGAGGAGGCTGACCTGGCCATTATAAAATGCTAAAGAGGATCCCTTGTCCCTACTAGCTCTCCACATGTTTAATCCAGCTGCCACGTGTGTAAAAACCCACCAGAATTATGTCGGTACCCTCTCGGTGAAAGCCAATTATAATATGATATCCAAAAAGACACAAATTAAATTGTGGTACTCATTTTGATATTCGCCATAGTTGAGTACCCACTCAAGATTTTAACCTGGTGAAAATGGGTTTAATCACTGAATTAGTCCCTGTAATTTTCTCTTTCTTCCCTTTTGGTCCCTGCACTCCAGATTCCTCACATTGGATCCCTGTACTTTTGAAATCAGGTAAATCAAGTCCAATGGCAGACCGGCGTCAATTCTTCCATCTCTTGAAGCTGACGTGGCATATAAAATGAATAAAAAAATATTAAAATAATAATAAATGTAAAAAAAAAACTGAAAAAAATAGTATTAAACGGGTTAGAATCCGATAGCCCGGATCCAAACTTAAAACACCCTACTTTCCCATTTATGGTCATCATCCCTAACAATCCCTAAACCTTTCGTCAAGTGCTTCTTTCTCCATCTAGGCCACCGTTGTATTCCAATCTAAATGAGCTCCTCCACTTGCGCCACTGTGGCCATCATAGTATCCTCATAGCTGGAGTTTTGTTTGATGGTTCTTCATGGAATTGATCTTTATTTCCTTTGATTCGTTGCTGACTTCTATTTTTCCTTAGTTTGTTTTCAGCTCCTAGCCAAGCATTACTTTTCTTCTAGTTAATTTTGGTTGATCTTCATGGAATTTTGCTCCATGTACTGCCTCTCTTTTAGTTAATTTGGTTGTTGTTTTGGCTAATAGTTTTCCATTCTGATGTTGTGCTTTGATGGAATTTTCTTGTTGACTTTTTTAATTCCTTGCATCTTATCTCATGCCTCATCTTTGTTGTCATTCTTCAGGGGTTGAATTCTTCTGAAAAATAAAAAAATTGTTTTTTACTGTTAGGTTGTTAATTCTAATACCATTAAAAGTCATACCTACCAAATTGGTTTCAAGGAACAAATAGTTTTCATTTATTTTATGCTGGATGCCCATGGTGATCTTCATATTGTTCTGTATGTGTTGATATGACGCATATGCTTTGGATGGGAACTATAAAGCATGAACAATTGCTATGTAAAAAGTATTGCTACTTGAAAAATTTTGTGTTAGATTGTGAATTGAAAAAAAAATTCTAATCACAATTCTTTCATTTGGGTCAATTGTTATGCAAATCCCTGCCAGTAACTCAAAAAAATAAAAAGGAAAACTTCATTCACCAACCATTTTGCCTCCAAAATATTTTATTCATTAAATGTTGTGCTCGAACACTTTCAAGGTCAAATGAAATTTCATTCTCTTAGTTTCTAATCACATTGATGATAACTGCTTGTTTGTGAGTTTCAATTTGTCATGCTTACCTTTGACATCCTTTGTGCTTTTCTTTTACCTCATTTGTTGGCTTGTGAATTTTTTTGCAGCAATTAAAGTAAATTTAAGTTGAATTACACCTGCCAGAAAAATCGACTTGTTGAGGTTAGGCATGCCATGGACCTGCCAGAAATCTTATTGTCTGCTAGTGAATTTGATGTGTTGAGTAATGGCCAGAATGTGATTGATGGTGGAGAGGTAAGTGACTCTAGCAAAGATTTGGAAGAAGGATTAGTAGATGTCCCTCTTGTAGAAGATAATTCAGAGGAAGATGAGGAAACCACAGAAGTTAGGGGTAAAGTTAGGAGATATGTGCAGATGGAGAAGACATTAGCAAAGGGGAATGATGACCAAGGTGATGCTGAAGAAGGAAATTTGGGACAACCAAGTAATGATGAGAAGGCCCTAATTGAACAACTCTAGGAGTCCAAGTTATTGACAATGGAAAAGTTATGGGTTATGATAGTGACTACTTGGATTCTTCAGATCCAGGTAGCTATGAAGACAAAAGTGGGGAGTCTGAGGTAGATGATGCCAAGAGGTATAAGGCAAGTAATAATTGTTATTGTCCTAATACCCAATTGGAAGACTTCTACTTAGACTTGAGGTTTGACGATCTGAAATCATTTAAACATGAGCTTGTCCAATTTTCCATTAGAAAAGGGTTTGCTTTTCAGTATGTGAAGAATGATGGGACAAGGGTTAGGGAAAAATGTGCTGCAAAAGGATGCAAATGGCTGGTTTTTTGTTCATGGTGTAGTGGAAAAAAGATGCATGTATTGAAGAAGTATATTGCAGAACATTCATGCCTAGTAGGGACTTCTAAGAATAGGAGGGTAACAGGAAAAGTTATTGCAAACAGATTCTTTGATGTCATAAATGGCATGCCGTTTATAAAACCTAGGCACTTGAAGGCCATGGTGAGAAAAGAGCTGGGAGTGTTCATCTCTGATAAGGTTTGTAGAAATGCAAAGGCAATTGTTCTGCGGAAATTGAAGAAGCAATTCAAGGAGGACTTTTTGGTGTTAAATAGTTATGTTCTGGAATTAAAAGAAGCCAATCCTGAGAGTACTGTAACTGTTGTATCCAAAAGACAAGAAGGATTACAATATCCTATTTTCCAGAGGATTTATATTTGCCTGATACCAATTAGAGAAGGTTTTATGGCTGGTTGTAGAAATATCATAGGCTTAGATGGGTGTTTTTTAAAAGGATTGGTGAAGGGGATGATACTAATGGTAGTGGGGAGAGATGGCAACAACCAGATGTTCCCAGTGGCATGGGCTGTTGTTGAGAATGAGACAACTGAGAGTTGGGTCTGGTTTATTCAGCATCTAAGTTCCGATCTACGACTTGGGGATGGCCTTGGCTGGTCACTCATTAGTGATATGCAAAAAGTATATAATAGCTATGAATTTGATATTCATGTTAATATATTTATTTTGTCATTGTGTTTCATTATTGACCTGCACATTCTGTCTTGTTTATTTTTTAAAGGGTCTCATCCATGCTGTGAGGGATCTATTGCCATTAATCTAACATAGAATGTGTGCGAGGCACGTATATGCAAGATGGGGCAAAAGACATGCTGGTAAAGATATTCAACTGCAATTTTGGAACACTGCTAGGTCAACAAACAAGGTTGACATGCTCATGCACTTAGATAGAATGAGAGGCCTGAAGAGGGGGACAAGTGTTGTAGAGGATTTATTGGAGAATTGGCCCATTGAAGGCTGGTGTTGTGCATTCTTTAATGATGTGCTCAAATGTGAAGTCATCGACAACAATATGTGCGAGACTTTCAATGGAGTTATACTTGAAGCTAGGCACAAGGCAATTATCACAATGTTTGAGGACATTAGACAGTATTGCATAACAAGAATAGTTGTCAAAAGAGAAAACACTGGCAAATGGAAAAGTAGTTGTGGCCCTAGGATTTGTGCAAGGATTGAAAAAGAAAGGGCAAAAAGTGGAAAATGGCAGGTAGAGTGAAGTGGAGGGGCAAAGCATGAGGTATTCTAGGATAATTTGTTCTTTCATGCTATGGGAGGGTTATGTTGTGTTATTGGAAAACCATAGTTGTTCTTGCGGGAAGTGGGACAAGACATGAATTCCTTGTCAGCATGCCCTCGCAGCACTTGCTTTTCAAGGCTTAGATCCATTAGAATATATTGCTCATTGGTTCAATAAGGAGACATATCTCAAGGCTTATCAATTCCCAATCAATCCACTTAGAGGAAGAGCCTTTTGGGCGACAAGTGAGGAAGGTCCATTGCTTCCACCCATCGTGAAGAAAATGCCAGGAAGGCCTGCTACGAAGAGGAGAAGAGAACCAATGGAACCAATAAATAAAAGCAAAACTAATATTTCAAGAGAAGGCAGGGTCATGACATGCAGCATTTGCCATACAAAAGGGCACAATAAGGCCTGCTATGCACAAAGAACAAATGTTGTAAGTTTATTGTTGATTGCTTATTAATTGATTATTACCACATTATTGATTTGTTTACTTGCAAACAAATATGGAAGTTTGTATGTAGGCTGCCAACCCTCAGGTTGGCACCCAGAATAAGACAATTTCAACAGGAAATGAAGGTTATTCAAGAGGAAAAAAACCAAGGCAAGTGTTATTGCTGCTGTTCGTGGTTCAATGCAAACATTCAAAGTAAGGAAGTCTAAAACTCTCATGATTATGCATAAAAAACCCCTTCTATATCCTAATATAGTTAATTGTGTTATTGTCTTTGTTAGTGCAGAATCATAGTGAAGGAATTATTGTTGGGAGAGAAGTAAGATATGGCTCTGCATTCATTACTGCCTCTGAATTGTTGGTGAGTATACATTTTCATTATACAAGTTGTTATGATTAATATTGTTCCTTATTCACTGGGTTTGATTGTCAGGAACGAAGAAATAGAAACCTGAGAGAAAATAATGCAAAATTGGCTCAACAAAGTTGTACATCTATGGAATCCCCTCCAGCTACAGATATAGAATTCCTTGTTTTTTTCAACTCATGCTAGCACAATAGAGCCTATAGCTGAAGATAATCAAAGGCTTGCAGTTGAATTTTATAAATTAATTCTCTAGGAAAGGTTGTCTATAGTGGTGACTTCTCATTTTTGTCTTGTTTTCCCGGTGGTTCTTGTTATGTTTCAGCCTATAGACTGAATTTCAAAAATTAATTCTCTTCTTAAGTTTCTCAATGGGTTTTTTGGTTAATTGCACTGTATGAACCTTGTTCAGTATTTTGTCACATTCAATTGGTCAATACAGCTGCAAGTTTATGGTGGATCTTTGTTAAAAAATTGAAAATACTATTGTAAATCAATTATTGTATTATTATGTTGTTAAGCAATTTAGAAATGAATGTAGTGTTTCCAGTTTCATTGTCAAGCAATTCAGAAATGAATGTTGTTTCTAATTTCATTGTTAATCAATTCAGAAATGATTAATTCACTCGAAGGAACTAGGAGCTCTACCACTATATAAACTAACAAATTAAACTGATTTTTCTTATTTATTATACTGATTTTATTTTTTTAATACCAAAATACATTAATCCATCATTAGCAAACTTCCTAGCTTTGCTCAACCGTGCTTTGCTTGAGAGAACTAAGCCCTACCATCGATGTGAACATATTTACAAGACTTAAGCTAGGCAAAGATGTGGTCCAAGCTTGACGTTGAGGAGGAAGATGGACACAGAAGAGGAAGGCACAATACTTGAGCTTCGGCAGTGACTTGAGCTGGGCAAAGATGTGGTCTAAGCATGATATTGAAGAGGAAGATGGTTATAAAAGAGGAAGGACATATAAGAGGAAGGCATAATACTTAGAGCTCCGGCAGCGATCGCAACGGTGAAGGATGATGCTGAGGAGGAATATGGACACAGAGGAAGAGGACACAATGCTTGAGCATCGGCAGTGATCACAACAGTGAAAAATGATGCTAAGAAGGAAGATGGACACAAAGGAGGAATGCATAATACTTGAGCTGCAACAGCTGTCTCGATGACGAAGAAAGACGATGGTGGAAGAGAATAAGAAGGGAGGAGTGGGTTTTTTTTTGTTCAGGTGAGTGTTTTAAGTTTGGATCTGGGCTATCGAATCCTAACCCGTTTAAAATTATTTTTCAGTTTTTTTTACATTTATTATTATTTTAATATTTTTTATTCATTTTATATGCCACATCAGCTTCAAGAGACGGAAGAATTGATGTCGGTCTGCCATTGGACTTTATTTACCTGATTTCAAAAGTACAAGGACCCAATATGAGGAATCTGGAGTGCAGGGACCAAAAGGGAATAAAAAGAAAAGTACATGGACTAATTCAGTGATTAAACCGGTGAAAATGATATGACTTCTATCGCTTCTTGTGTTTATTTTAGCAGTAAATGTCATTTCTAGAAAGTATTCAGTTTTCCACTTCCGGTGTTCATTTCGGTTTAAGTGGTGTCACTCCTGCAATGACTTCTATAACATGTTCATTTCAACGAAAGTGAAGGAAGTGTATAAAAATAAAAAGATTATAATAAATTTATAATTTAAAAGATTAGAACTCTGTATTTTTATAAAATCAAATATTTTTAAATTTAAATAAATTTTTATGTTTTATATTTTATATAAATTTTTAAACCCATAAGTTTAAATAATTATACACGTTGATATATTTCTATGTTAAGAATTATTTATTAAATTTTAATATGTTTTCTCTTTTTGAAAATATTTTAATTTTTTTTACTTTTAATATGAATTCAGGTATTTTAATCAAACATGTTTGAGCTATTGTTTTCCCTCTAGCACTTGCTATTTCCTTCAAAACTTTGCATTCAATAACATCATTGAATTCAATTTAGGTATTGTTTTCCCTCTAGATCTCATTTAACAACCAAATAAAAAACAAAGATATTATAGGCATGATTCCATATTTAATTATTCAAACCCTAAAATACTAAATTAAACACTCACTTGATTAATAGAAGGATGGATCATACTCCTCATGGAAGCTAATGTAAAAGAAGAAGTACAAGCAAAAACACATAAATTTTTTTTGAGTTCATAAGTACATAATACAAATCCATACAAAAAACATAACAATACATGTCAAACCTAAAATCCATACAATACTCTTACAAATACATAACAAAATAATAATTGTCTCATTCAAGATTCACATCCTTCAACGAAAAAGTTTGACATCCACATATGCACGATAGGTCTCATCTTCTAGCACTAACTTCTTTTCTATATCATTCCATCCAACACCATTAAGGCCTTGCTTGGATTAAGTTTGGGGAAGGTTTATAAAGTAAGGTAAGGTAAGGTAAAGGAAGGGAAGATAATGGTTGAACTTCATTCTTGGGGCAAGAGTAAAGTAAATGAAGGTTATTTAACTTTGTTTTTTTGGATTGGAGGTAAAGGAAAGTAAGGGTTGGTACTAATATTACCAAAATATCCTTGATATGTCTTGTGCTTCCAATATTTGTTTTCCTAAAGCAAGAAACATAAAATAATATTACTAAAAGAAGATGTTTACCCTTTGAGATATATACTCAATAATAACAAAATAATAATTGTTTAATTAAAAAATAATAATGTTAAGAAAAAAACACTATTTATTGTTAAACCGGAATAAATCAAAATATGCATACACAATGTTTTATCACAATAAAACAAAATACACATTGTTACATGGAAATATTCAAACCATACAATATTTTATCACAACGAAACAAATTAAACATTGGTTCATCCAAATATTCAAAGTACATAATGTTTTATCACCACAAAACAAATCACACATTGTTTTATCAAAATCTTCAAAGTGCATAATGTTTATTGACAACAAAACAAAATACACATAGTTTTATCAAGTTAAAGCAAGGCACATAACGTTTAATCAAGTTAAAAAAACTTACAAATAGTTCATCAATTTAAAGCAAGGCACACAATGTTTCACAAGTTAAAACAAAATACAAATAGTTAATAAATTTAAAGCAAGGTGCACAATGTTTCACTAAGTTAAAACAAAATACAAATTGTTTCACCAAGTTCAAGTAAGATACACATTGTTTCATCAAGTTAGTCAATATGCATCCATCAAATCCTCCTACAAAAACAAAAAAAAATGGTTGTGATGATTTAAGTAAATGTATAAAAAATTATTCAATGTTGGAGAGGAAAAAGATGCTAACCTCCCACTTTAAACATGTAGTTCTCCACCATGGTCCATCAACCTCAACAATAAGTTCTTACGATGCTCATTCGGGCATTTAATGAAACCTTCCAACACCTTAGGATCTCTAATTATGAACATACAAGCATCGGTCAAAAAAGGTTGTACAATCCTAAATCCGTAAATATGCCCCACACATCATACTCTTCGATTGGCTTTGGGTTTGCAAAACATTCCCTTATCGCACTTTTTGTTGAGTCATTCGCCACTTGAGATGCTTCGATCATTGCATTTGTTGATTAGATGATAGCATTAACAACTGAATCAACTAATATGGAAAACTTGTTTAGATTCCCATTAATATCAAATCCACTTACTTTCTTGGACCTAGAACTACTAGGTGATTCAAAGCGAGGTCGTTGATTTGTATGCATTGGTGACACTTCATCTTTAACCCCATTGTAATGTACGTTCATTTTCATTTTCACTCACATTTTCCAAGTTTGCCATGTTCTGGTTAACCATGAAGTCAATGTCATCTATTGTGATTTGTTCAATTCAAACTCTTCTTCGTCTCATCTCCGAAGTAGTTTTGGCCTGTTGCCCAATAAATCTATCTTTCCCATATAGCTGAACCAACTTCTCATAATTTTTAACACTTTTGTTCATCCACTTAGCAGCTTCCGGTTTAACCTATTCATGTACACTATTAATAGCTTGACAGCTCACAAACATGTTTTTTATATTGTATTACATTAACAAAGGAAACTAACCTCAATTAAATGTTGCCACACTTCAAGTTTAGCATCCTATGTTTCTGTAGTTGGATTCCATGAGAATCCACTCATTCCATTTTTAAAAATGTCATAGCATCAGGTAAATTTTTTTATATATTTTTTCATGCAGTTTTGAGCTTTTTCCTTGTCTTTTAGTTTATCTGGAAATTTACTCTTCAACTCAGTAACTATGTTGTCTAATGCATGCGTAGTGAATGTTCCTCCAACTCTATTCCCTATTGTATGTTGATGCAAGTACGCCTCAATCAAAGCATCATCCATAATAAAAGTCCATGTCAATGTGGCATTGTCATCGTTCATTTTCCTTTTTGACATATTGCAAACTACATCAACAACAAACTTTGTTAACAATGAAAATTTAAAAAAAAAAAAACTATTAAGCACATGTAATATATCAAAATTAATAGTTGGATTTTAATGAAAGAAATTATAAGCAGGAAGACTCAAAAAAACCATGCATGAGATAATAAATATAAATATACTCCAACATCAATCAATGTCTTCGTCTAATTAATTACAAAGTAATTAGAAATTACAAAACCATTTACACTAGCTATTCAACTCATTCAACATAATTAACCCACATTTCGGTTGCTATAACATCTCTAACAATTTCTCCCTAGGTGGTTTCCTCATTATTTTCTCCACTACGGTGATGTTCTTCACGTGATTCATCTTCAAGTTCACTATCAACTTGTGCAAGTATTGCATCATCCGGGTCTACACCCATTAAATAATTATGCAAAAATGCAACATGCAAAAAGAATCTCCTTTTGTATTTCCAATCTATAATAGAGCTCCGTCGAGCTTCCTACTATAGGGAAACACTTTTGAGGGACACCAAATGCCCATTCAATAGCATTTCGTAAAGATGCATGACGGAGATTAAATAATTCACATGCATTTCGTGGTGGATTTCTTGAATATTCTTTCAAGTGATACCGCACCCCTCAATATGGTGTTATAAGCCCACCTCTCAACATGAATCCCGCATCGACAAGGTAATATTTTCCTAAAGTTAAAAAAATATTGTTATTAATTTCTCATATATAGGTATATTGGTCCCAATATAATATTATAACTTTTTGATGAGTACCTTCTGGAATCTAAAGTGGAACCACCCTAGTTAATGCATTTTTCACAATCCTCGAGTTAGATGTTGTGTCTTCCCACCCAAGTAACACATATGTAAATTTTAAATCAAATGTGCAAGCGGCCAACATATTTTGTGTCGGGTATTCTTTCCTCCCACGATACCTAGGGGCTTTTGCACTAGAGACTTTTACACAGATATGTGTTCCATCAATAGCACCAATGCAATCCTGATAAAAAAATTTATATTTCATATTACCTATAGGCATAGTTGTATTAAAGTTGTAATTCAATGGACACATGGTTATCTTAAAGTATGGGTAGAATCTATTGCTGTTGAGAATTTCAGAAGGGGTTTGAGAGCCATCTGGTTGTATTAGGAATTTATCCTCTAACTCCACGATAGCTTGTAAAACATTATGGAAATGATGAAAGATCGTCTCACGGGAATGACGGAAAAAAAAAAAGATAGTTCACGATGTGATACATTGTCACCTAACAAGTACATTGTCTTTGCAACTTGTTCCTCGACAAATACTTGCGTAGTTGGTCTAAGGCCACCATCTCTAACTAACACATCACATAGTCCTAGAAAGCTATAGGGTTCATTCTTATCATGTTATGGCACAAATTACTCAAAAGCAAATGTGACATTAGTTCATTCCTTGCTTGGTCGCCATGAAGCCATATTTCATGAGTTATTTGAGTAGTACCTTGTTTAAGTTCATTCACGATGCTCATAATGCAAGCAATTACATTGATAACGACTTGAGCTACCACTAAATGCTGTGTTCATTGTAATTGCAAAAAAAGGATTGGTCAATAAAATTTGTGTCAAAAAAATTTTACCCAACAGTTCTTTTTCATCGGGCATCTAAACATAAACAATTTCTTATCAAAATGTGAAAATTGTTGAATGAAATATGTTCGATAATATAAAAATAAAACTCATATTAGTAATACAATCTAAACAACAAACAATCAAAACAAAAATCAAAATAATATCTATATCCAAACAAAATATAAAATCTAAACTACAAACAATCAAAACAAAAAATAAAATAATGCCCACTGCCGAATCAAAGACATGTTTGTTTTTCATAATTAGACTCAATAAAATACTTCAGGCCTGGTATAAAAACTTTGAAGGACAAGGCTTTTCTGACATTAGTGAGCAAGTGCCCCCTGCATTTTCCAATTTGATCCTCTACATAGCTTTTGTAATAGATTTATAAGGCTTGAGTAGAAGTTTTTACGGAAACAGAATTATGGTAAGAACCACACTATAGAATGTAGCAGAGAATGCTGCAAGTTTAGTAGTGACAAATTTGGTGTAATTTTGATCATTAGAAGATATTGAGATCTAAAATAGTTAATTACTAATCTTCATTTTATAAGACTAGTGCAAGATTTGGACCCTCATGCACAACTAAAAAAATATCTTTACAAAGAGGTAAATGAAACTGGTCCAAGATGGAAGTGATAGTTAGGTCTTCCAAAGTATTACATATAAGCTGGAAGGAATGGGGCAGATTATAAAATAAATAAAGGTAGTACACGGCTAAAGAAGCAAAACAAAGCAAAAAATATACTCCAGAGGCATTCCAGATAATAATCCAAAGCAGTCAACTGATAACCAAGAGAAATAGACAAAACAACTCAAAATAAGTGTTGTGAATAGCAACATAGCATATGAAGGGCAGAAATAGCAAGAAAGCTCTCACAATATCATACTTGTGTAAAACCTGGTAATGCTTTGAAACCTATGCCAACCAATCTTGACATTTCAAAATTTGGAAGATTAGATTGTACCAAATATGAATGTTTGGAGCCTGGTTTCAGAATGATGGAGCTGCAATTTTTGTACAGGTAGACTTAAATCAATTACTCGGAAAATTTAGATGTGTTGACACCCATTTAAAATTTGAGCAACAACTGGAACATGTGCTAAAATTTTCAAAGCTTATCATCTTTTATTTCCCTTGAAGACATGTTTGTTTTTCATAATTAGACTTAGAAAAATACTTCTAATCAGAAGACTTTGAAACAAACAGTAATCAACCACCAAAAGTCGTGGACAAGGAAAAGACTAGCCGATCAAGCACAATAATAACAACCCCAAGATCCTTTTTTTCAAACTAAAATTACAATAGCAGAAATTCAAAACTAAAATCCAGAAATTAATACTTAAAAATGAAAACCAACTTGATTTGCAGTTGAAATTGTCACTCCAAATACTAGATTTGATGCTCCAAGAGTAAACTGAAAACCAAAACAAAAAAAAGGAAAGAGAAGAGAAGAGATTCATCAATGAAGAGAAAAAAAAAAATATGAACAATGAAACATGGGTAAAATTGCTCACCGGAGGTTTGACGGATCTCCGATGAAGTTGTCAGCGGATCACTGGAGATTGGAGGACGAGACAAAGATCTCAAGGGTTTACTAGGGTTTTTTTTTTTACCTTTCATTCAAACCTTGTAATAAAATAGGATGTCAGGTCATTATATTATTTTACTAAGGGCATTTTTGTCATAAAAAAATATGAACCCTTCTCAACCCTCCAATTTACCTCCTAAACCTTTACTTCACCCTCAACCTCTCACCCCAAGCAAGGGTTCAAATAACCCTTACCTCCAAAATCCTCCCCAACCCTTCACCCCAAAGCAAAGCCGGAGGTTCATAAGCTTTGTAATGTTTTGATAATTTTTTGTTTGAAAGTGCGCATGTGATTCTCCATATTATTAGCATACATGTAAGCGGCAGGGAACTTACTATTCATGACATTCACTGCTTCTACAAATACCTGCCATTTGAAGGATTTGCCAACTTTTAGGCCACTTCTTGCCATGTCTGTGAGTAATGGTATCAAGACATTATCCATTTCTTTTGTCCATCTTTTGTTTGGGGTTCCTTTCCGCTTCTCACCCTTTGCACCCTATGTATTGTTCATCCTACAATAATAATGAAGATAGACATTATTACCAAACCAAGGAAAAAAATCCATCCACCAAGTAATGAGTAAGCAAATCACTTAATACAAACATGAAGTTTTATTATCCCAAAAAATTTACTACAACACGAAACAAAACAAATGTAAAAAATACATCCAGATAAGAGTTTTCATAATGGTGCCTCAAGGCACGACCACTTGATACATAGTCATGCCACGTGTCATCTTTAATTTTCTTACGGAGTTCCATCCATTAAGCTTGTGGCTCATGTTGTTCACATAATATGTTAGGTCTCTCATGTATAAGTATTTCATCTTTATCTCATATATGTTCTTATGCCACAATGTCGTCCGGATCAACCTCCCTTACAAAATTATGTAGCACACAACAACCAAGAACGTTGTTCACTTGTGTTTTGAAAAGGATAGAATGGCCTTGAGTCTAAAATCCTAAATCCATTCTTTAAAATCCAGAATGCTCTTTCTATTCTTGTTCTAAGTTAAGAATGCCGAAGATTGAAGAATAATTCCTTCACATTTTTGGGTCTACAGCCTGCTTGTTCTCATTAATGATATCTAACATTTCGGTACGGAGATATAAACGATGTGTTGTTATGTACCTGGTAACAACAAGGTAGTATTTTCCTAGCATTAAATATTAAAGATATTGAGTTCACTTTACGAAAGAATGTATGAGAAAAATATAACATATGTTGTATTATTAAACCTCGAGATATATGCAATCCATATGGTGGTGGTCGTGATAATGCATCTTTCAAAACTAAGTCGTCATTTGCTGGCCTTCCCACCCTTCATAAACATATGTAAATTTTAGATCCAAATCATATGTGGTAAAAACGTCTTGTGTGATGCCCTTGCGGCCATGAAATTCACTCATTCGATCTATACTTACCTTTTCGTCTATATGAGTGACATCAAAAAATTCAATGCAATCCTGAGAGCTAAAAGTTAATCAGGTTGGTCGGATTAAATACTTACTAATTTGAATTTAGTAAGGATGAAAATTTTCACACCTTGTAAAAGGGATAAAAATTGTGGTTAAATTCTATATCAGGGTGTATTGATGTGCCCGATTGTTTCACAAACAAATGTCGGATGCTACAAATAGCTTGAAGGACATAATTAAAATATCTGCTCACCATCGCATCCGATCTAACAAAATCAATTTTCATTGGTTTGTTGTTTGGATGATGCCCAGTATGTGTAAGAACAATGCTACCTGTTCTTCCACCGCAACGTCGATGGTATAATTTTTTATTATAATTTTTTTTTTTTTAAAATTATTTTGAAATCGAATTTAAATTTAGATAAAATTATCAAACTGGCTTTAGGATTTGTGCGCATAAACGATAGTGCAAGAAATAAAAATAAAAATAAGCTCACCTTTGCAAAGGAGTGCCTCCACTATGAAGATATGTTTGGTATTATAAGAAATTATCAAAATAATAATAATTAAAAATAAAGGAAAAATAAAAAATCCAGAATAATAGAAAAAAATTGTCCAAGTGTTTGATTAGAAAAGTTAAAAACTTTTATTATGAAAAAATAGTTATAAACTTAAATCAAGTGGCAGTTAATTTTATACTATAATAATTAAATTTTTATTAAAATGGCATGAATCATTTCATTTGACATATATAAAGTCATGATTTATATATCATGAAGATAGCTTTCATGATATAAAGCTCATTTGTTTGAAGACCAAGACTATATAAGAGTAATGCTATATTTTACTACTAGTTTTCCCAAATTGTTTAACAGAATGAGCTAGCCACTTATGTGGGATCCAACTCCTCTAGACATTCTCTTTCCTAATCAACAGTTTAAAAAAAAAATAAAACAAAAAAGGTTGGAACCGAATTAATGCCCTAAATCTCGCCCAACTCTTGTCCCCCTCTCGCTGTCGCGGCTCCCTTCTCGTCGTCATCATTCCTCGGGATCCCAACGTCACCGTCGCAATCCCGTACCGGCCGTTGCCTTCACCATTGCAGTCCCATCTGAACTAACGCCGTCACCATCGCAGTCCTGTCCGGACTAACGCCTTCGCTCATCGCCGTCTTGGCCCATCTGTACCTGTCGCTAGCCAAGTGAGTGAAGGAAAGATCTGATTTTTAGAGTTTTTTGTTGGTTTTGTGATTTTGAAAGGAGGGAGCTTTGGCAGCCGGCATGCAGCTCCCACCAAGAAGGAGGTTTTCTGGATGGATCTAGTGGTTGCTTCGGGCTTTCTTCTTTGTTGGTTTGTTTCTGTTTGTCATTCATCATCATCATGTGGACAACTTCAGGCTGCCATTAATGGTGAGTGCTTTGGATTTTGATTGCTCTCTAATTTCTTTGTTTAGATTTTGGTTGTTTTAATTGTGCTGTATTAGGTTATAATGGATTAGGAATGCTTTTCATTTGGAAAGTTGGATCAATATCTAATGAATTGTATATTGCGATTGAAATAGTGATTATGTGAATAATGAGATGGGAATGCTTTCAACTTGAAATTAGGAATTGTATATTGCGACTGAATTAGTGATTTTATTGATTTATGTTTTTTATTTCTTTGATAGTGAGGGAGAAGCTGATTTATGAGGGAGAGATCTTAAGTAGGTTAGGGTTCATTATAGATAGTATTTGTGTATTAATAGTTGTTTTTTCGATGATTTATATGTGTCATGCCAACTAAGAGTATGTGACAAATGCATTAGAAAGTTAATTTGCTGAATTTTTTTTTTATGCTTGAAAAATGTTTCTTAGTAGAAAGATTTCTTTCCTTGTTGCTTGTTGTGAATAATAAAACAATACCATCAGTTCTGGATGAGTTGTATCATTCACTGATTTAAATTTGTATAATTTGTCATCAAATTCGTGGCTTGTATTACTATGATGTTGATGACTCAAAGATTATTTCTAGAATGGCGACTAATGTGGGGATAGCAAACTTTACACACAAGGCTCGGATTGAAATGCCCAAAGCAATTTCATTGACAGTGGAGCCAAAAATTCTCCAGTTTTAGGAGATGAAATGAGAAGAATATTACAGTTAGTGTGAGCAAGGCTTCAGGAAATTTTTGATCTTCAATATAATCTATTCTTCATTGTAACCTGTAAAATGTGATTGATACACTAATAAAAATTTATATAAAGAGTTTACCATATGTTTTTCCTTGCTACCAGCCATGAACTTGTGTCCAAGAAATAAACTCTGCTCACTTAGCAAACCAGAAATACAGAAATCAAGATTTGGACATAAAAATACAATATATATATATATATATTACTTTCCTCTAGAATTCAACAAATAACATGACTAGTCTACAATCATTATCTCTACATCTACAAAAAGCTCCATGGAAGGCCAACGACCAAATTAAATGCATCATTATATTGGAAAATAGAAAGGAGTAACAAAATAAAAACACAAGCTCCCACACACACAAATATTAGAAAATTCTAGGATAATATGATACACACACAGACAATAAGGTTTTGATTATCAATCAAATCCATGTTTATAAGAAGCTATATCGTAGAAGTCGCTTGATCCATACATCTCCTCCATCTCAAGCTTCACAACTCTTCATAACAAAACCCACACTACATACATCTCAAGCTTAACATTGCAATAAGCTCTTTAATGTTTCCTCCATTACATCAATTATATATATAACATCCTGCAAGAACACCAATACATGATTAAGTACCTCATGTACAATTGAATATATGGACATGGAAGATGAATCATTGGTAAAATAGAATCCAATTTAAATATATAATAGAAAATCTTTCGAAGTACCTCCTGTCCAAGAATTTCATTCGTTCTTTGTGATACATGATCAATAACACCATCTTTACCAAAAGTAGCAGGACTAAACCCCCTTTGTGATACAATTTGAACAAAAAATAAACAACCTAAAAAAATATAATAAAAGGGCATTATACAACTAAATCACATATCATGTAGCGTTCCTTTATAATTACCTACGATGAAGTATCAATGCCTACATTTTGCATTGTGAACCTATCAACATGTATATTCAATGTGTTCGGAAGAGTATTCGAAATCACCTAAGGGGAATAATTTTAATTGTATTGCATCAAAAAATTATGTGAAACACCATAACAAATATAAATGTTAAATACCAAACATTACCACACTTTCTTGAGTACAAAGTTGAACTTGTGTGTTATTTGGAGTTTGTGCATCTCCATTTGTTCGTTTTATTCTTAAAAAATAAAAATTAACATTAGAAACAAGAAATTATAATAGAAGTTACAAAATTTAATGTAAAGTATGATTGCCTTTCTCTTATTTCTAGTGATGATTTCTTCAACTTTTGACTTATTTCATTTTGATGGTGGTCAGCCCTTACTCCGCACTTTTAAAGGAGTTAGAAATTTTTTAGTTGAAGAGGTTGTTTGGTGTTGTTCATGATTCTTTTTTCCACAAAACCGGTGGTACAAGTTGCTCTGAAAGACTCTCACAAGTAATTGTATTATCCATCAGCTTCTCTATTGCCCTAATCATTAAAAATTTATATCTTTCCATGGATTGTATTCCAAATTCAGTAGCTTTAGGAAAATGAGTACATAAGCTGTTGTATCGTTCTTTCTGCTCACAAGGTTCTGTGTCATCATAGCAATTCATCAAATATGTATGCCTGCTCTTGATATCCTTTTTCCAGCAGGGTAAAATATATTGAGATAGAATGTCTTTTACGTTCCTCTTGCTAAAAACTTTGCATATATGCCTTCAAATAATTCCTATAAACTCAAATAAACGGAATGAGCACTTGGTGTCAAATTCAATTTCATTATGACCATGAATACAACTTCTTTTCTGAGTTTGCCTTCTTTTCCTCTGAAAATGTCTGTCACCTAGAATGTAGATATTGGCCCATTTGAATTGACAAGTGCAAGGTCGTAATATAGCATTCCTCTCAATTCATCTTGAAACAACTTAAAAATTTCATTTGTATAAGCTTCTTGTAATTGCCTCTCAAAATAACAATCTGTTAACATTGGGAAGCATGTGTTAAAAGAAGCAAAATCAACCTTGTTTTTTTCCTTTTCGATCTTACATTTCAATGGATTGTCATATTGCTCCACAAATTGCTTTAATAATGTTGTAGAGCCAACATAGCCATAAAAAAAGCATTTATACTTTCACTTCTTTTGAGTGATAGACATTCCTACCCAAAAAACTCCTTTGACATAAACCGGAGCCTAGCGTTGCCGATTTTTATATAAAAAAATTCAGCCATTCATTTTTTTAAATGTTGTAGTCTTTTATCATCTTCAACCACGTCTTCGAATTCCTAACTATCCACTGCCTCATAAAAATGCTCTTCAAAATCTTCTTTATTGCCTTGTACTCATTGAATCCTCCAAGCTTCTCAGGAACCTTCTTCATTATATGCCAGAGAAAAAGCCGGTGATGAGAATTGGGAAAAACAGTCTTAACTACAACTTCAATTGCCATGCATTGATATGTAATTATTGCCTTTGGAGCCTTACTGGACATACATTCTAACCATGTCTTAAATAGCCAAATATAAGTCGCCGTATCTTCCTTTGATAACAAACCACATCCAAATAATATGGTTTGTCCATGATGGTTTACACCAACGAAAGGGAGCAAAAGGCATGTCATACTTATTTGTTATGTATGTTATGTCAAATGATACCACATCACCAAAAGCCTCGTAAGCTGCTTTGGACCTTGCATCTACCCAAAAAACATTTCTCAAATGACCTTCTTCATCCATATCAATTATATAAAAAAAATTATAGATTTCTTTGGTGCATATGAGAGAAATAAATTCCCAAGTGCTTCAGCATCTCCAACTCCAAGCCTAAGCTGCCTTGCTTTTGCAATATAGTTTTCGTAGTCCTTCTCAGTGTATGTTAAGTTCTCATAACCAGCATTTTCAACAGCTAAAGAATGAAAATTCTTGCTCAAGCCTATACCCGTTTGATCATTTAATTCAAGCCTCCTTTTCACATATCCATCCATTTTATTATTGCACTTTTGAAACCGAGATTTATGTGGACTAAGTGCATGATTATGCTCTAAATTGACATGGGATATAGTACAACATCCATCATAATCGATTATGACATTGATCTTGGCTTGACAATTCGTTTTGGTGGATAGCCTTGGGTTGAAATCATTTTTGGCGGTGGATATCCTTTTGCCACCTCTTGCACATGAAAGTGTGTAATATTTTAATTTTCCATCTTCTCCCGATCTTGTGCTTCATTTTGTAATGCCAAAACCTTCTTGCCGAGCACAATCAATGTAGAGATTGTAAACTTCTTCTTCAGAATTAAATAGCATTCCTGCCTTTAGAACAACTTTTCCATGTAGTGAATCCTCTGATTTTAATATAATATTTTTTCTCTCTTTGTTTAATGTTTCCATACTAGAAGATCCAGCTTCTGCCCCATTTTTGCTCGGTTTAGAAGGCACATGTTCTAATTCCACCATATTGTTCTTGACTTAGATCTATATTAATTAAAAAAACATATAAAATAAGTGTAGTATAATTAAATATACTATCATAACAATTAAAGAAGAGAATAAAATCTAATAAAAGAAACCAAGAACCTTAGAACTAAAGAAAAGTTAGAATCTATTAACTTCATGCACCATTATTTATAGATGCAAATCTAACATTGCAATACAAAGCATAACTCACTTTTGAAAGATAGAGTAAAAATTTGTAAAGTTATAATCCAAGAACTTCATTTACCATTCTTATATATATAAGACTCTATATATATAGGTAACAATTAAAACAATTACACCATGCATTGATTAAGATGGAACTCAAACATGAACTAACATCCACGGCCTAGACTTCCAACACGAAGCCAAACTATCACTCTTTTAATCTTCGACAACATACTTTATAGAAATAAATAAATGTCGACTATGCATTTGTTCATAGTTTATATAGCTACTATGCATTTGTTCATCCTCACCCAAACCAAACAAACATATATAAACATCTCATTTCCATTGTATGAGCACTTCAATGCACGAACTGTCTTTTAATACACAAGAATTCCTTGAAATCCATCAAAACAATCACTACATAATAATCAGACAGAGATAACGATAAGCAAAGAAATGCATACCTCTTCCTTGGAAATAATAGCAAGCTCTCTCGGATTCACTCCAGAGCTTTGCAAACTCCCTTGCAGCATATCCTTGTCATAATGGTAACTAACAATCCTAAAGACATAATGAAATCAAAGCTTTGTTAATTATCATGATGACTCCTCATCATTCTCTCCTTCATAAAAACAAAAACAAGAAACTTATTCATATAATTCTTGAGATAAAGAGAGAAAGCATAATGAAAAACGCTTTCATTAATCTCTCATTCATGAAAACAAAAACAAAAAATGTATTCTCATAATTCTTGAGATAAAGAGAGAAAGCATAATGAAAAACACTTTCATTAATCTCTCCTTCATGAAAACAAAAACAAGAAACTTATTTTAATTCTTGAGATCAAGAGAGAAAGCATAATGAAAAACACTAACAAGCTTTAACTTGGCACTCAAAATCACTATAACTCCTTCTCAAAGAACATGAAGAACACTGACAAACCTTAACTTGTCCCTCCTTTCCCAATCACAAAACCAACAAAAAATCCAATAATCAGATCTTTCCTTCATTCACTTGGCCGGCGACAGCTACATATGGGATGGGATGGTGACGGTGAAGGAGTTAGTCCGAACGGGACTACGACGGCGAAGACGAAGGTGTTAGTCGGGATGGGACTGCGACAGTGACATTGGGATTCGGAGGAATGATGAAGACGAGAGGGAAGCCGGGACGGCAAGAGGGGGACGAGAGTCGGGTGAGATTTAGGGCATTAATTTGGTTCCTTGTTTATTTTTTTAAAACTGCTGATTAGGAAAAAGAATGTCTGGAAGAGTTGGATTCCACATAAGTTGTCAGCTCATTCTATTAAGCAATTCGAAAAGCTAGTAGTAACATATAGAATTACTCACTATATAATGCTCGGGTCTTCCCTTTGTTAGCCTTTCAACCCTTTAGGAGATCAATTAGGGTTTCGACGAGATAAGGAGAGTGACGCTAGGATGGTGAAGAAGGGCGGTGTGAAGAGGAGGATGTTCCCTTGAGAGTACACAATCAATCTCCACAAGCATCTGCATGGTTGGTAACCCCTTTTTCACCGTTTTGTTTCTCACTTTTTTTCTCATATTTTTTTCTATATGTATTGTGTGGTGCTGCATCGTACTTCTAATATTGCTTTGTTTTGAGGATTTTATGACCTGAAATTATTTGCTTCGATGATCGTTGATCTGATGTTGATTTTGTTTGTGTGATTGTTTACCCTTTTCAAAAATTTTAGTTGGTTATGTTGTTTCTTTCAAAGGATCTATTTGATGTTTTCTGTGGATTTTTAGGTGGCATTAGGATTTGGAAATTTGGTGTTTACGGTAGCAGAACTATTTTAATAAATCCTGGCCTCCGTCTTTGTGTTTTTTTAGTGAGTGTAAATTATACAATTTTCACATTAAGGGATTAAATAACAAAACCCCATTTACTAGCAGTATGGTATTGTGTGTATGATTCATTGGTTGGTTCGACTCATTGAATTAATCTACTTTGCTAGAGAATGCTTTGTGTTGAATCACTGATACTTGCTTTTTTGATAAAAACTTGATTCTTAGGATGATGCAGACATGAGGCAGTGAAATGATGGTGAGATGATTGTGTGAAAAACAAAACTATTATATTCTTTTTTTTTCCTTCTTCCTCTTCAACAGAGATTTCCCTATATATGCATCCTATTTTAATTAATTTTGTTCCATGTTTTACACACTTGATTCAAAATATATCTTCCGTCCCAAATTTAACATTAGTATTAGAGTTACGTTCTACTGACATTAGGCATTTGTCCTAGCCATTCATTATCGTTACCCACCAGAACCATGTTCATTTTCTACCTTATCTCGAATACTGATTTCTATTTTTGATGAGAAAAACTATGATTATTGATGTCCTAAAGATAATCGCATTCTTGATGGTCCAAAGTTTATAGGACAATGGTGGCAATCGATACAATCCTTCAAAGGAGATTGCATCTCTTTTGATTAACTACAAAAGATGTAAGGACTCTTTGCATCATTCAATAGGCCTTGCGATAACCAATATTTCCAAGAATTATAGGAACCAAGACAACAGAAAAAAGCATGGGAGATACTACAAGAGGAGTCTTAATTGATACAGCATGCATGCATGAACCATTAGACTTCAATCTCTAGTAGATAAATTTGAAAGTATAGAAATAAAAATTATGAGACCACTCAATAATATTGTGGAAGAGTAAAATAATTTATAAACCAAATGTGAGCTCTATGAAAATTGCGAGGATTTTTTTTCCTCAATCCATGTCCCTATCCCAATGAGAGACCATTCAAATGAGAGTCAATGTAATATTGAGAAGGTAATCTATCACTGATTCATAATTAGTTGTATTTAATTCTTGTTTAATCAGGCTCCAAATTGGTCAAAATTTTGCTAATTTTTTAATATATATGTCTACCATCTATGTATGGAATTAGCTGGAATTAGGTGGAGAATTATCAAATAACCAGATGCATCTTACCATACTTTAATTTTGGGTAAGATTTTTCAAATCAGGTTAAAATAAAAAAGATTAAATACTTATGCTTGAAAGACAATTAATAACCAGCCGGTAAAACCTGGTGTTTGAAATGCGGGCTTCATGCTAAGTCGTGAGAATACGTGTTGAAACTTGAACTTTTTTTTTGTTTATTTATTTATTTAGTTTTTAAGGATGAGGTGGCAGTTTCAACGTTAAATGAGAAATGTGTCTTATTGTTTTTTAAATCAAAATATGGAGATAGGTTTTCTTATTTTGTCTTTTTAATTTTTTTTTTCCTAGAAGTGTGAAAGCTATTGAGATTCCAAGCTACAGAAATCAGAGAGCTTTCAGCCAATTTCAGAGAAAGTGAAATTGGTAAGCAGATGCATTAACACGGTATCATATATGGCATGCAATGACATCCAGATCTCTTAATTGATAAACAACTGTGTAAGCTTGAGCTCCTCACTAACACAATCCAGAGCCATCATGGATTGGTGTAGAGAGGAATTAACCATCCTAAGGATTGATACATTTCAAAAACTCATCATAGAAATGAAAGCTATGGGCTTCAAACCATTTGCTCTCGGACATATCCTTGTGCTATATGTGCAAAAATCTCTTCGAGGTTTGGTGAGCCACATTGCTTATCATTTCAATAACTCAAAACTCAATGTTCTTGTGTCTTTCTGTTGATTATTTATTGTTCATTAGGTTTGTTGATTACATCACACAGGATCTCCTTAGATAGTAAAGGAAGAAGATGGAACCAAAGCAAGAACACGAGAAAAGAGTAGTCTTGGAGACAATTGTTAGGTAAGGCCCAGTGTGTCAGGTATTTGACATTTGGTTGATCAAAGCAGTTATGGAATTGTATCTGAATCTTTTTAATTGATCATTAATGATGCAAACCACAAACATAAACTCATTGAAGTGTACAAAAAATGATGAGACTAGAGATGTATTAAAACAAGAATCTAGTTAATAATATCATGAATTTTGGACCAAATAAGTTTTTGTATAAGTTAGTACTCATTTTTAGTGATTCATACATTCTTTGAAAGGTAGCAATCATATTTGAGTATGTAGAAAATGACTAAGTTTCGGATCACTTGATGACAATTCTTGGCTTTGTAATATGATATCCACACTGTGGATGAGTGAATTAGGGGCAATACAAGGTTAGATTCTGGCAATTTTATGTTTGAAAGTACCTTTTCTTTTGTACTATGTTTGTCATCCTTCTGAAGTTTCTATATTGGTCATTGTACATTGCATCTTATATCACAAATGAGCACATCCAAAACGGCATCCTCTTTCCTTCTATCTCAATGTAATTGTCAGATCGTGTTTCATGTTCATTTGTGCTTGCTATCTGACCTTTTTTTATCTTCTAAAATTGACCTAGTAGATATTTGTTATGTTATATTTTTGATGCACTTATTAAAATGTCTTCACTGTCTAGATGGACACGTAAAGAATGAAACAATAACATGGAAGTTGTACAAATAGATAAAATGCAAAAGAATGTATTGACTTGATATTGCATTGTGGCATAATATACCAAGACCTTCTCCAATAAGAATTGATGTACATGAAAGAACTTGATTATAGCACCCATAACTGTTTCCATTTCTAGGCTTGCACACAAAACAATTTGATGTGCATGTGGCATGTGCTTTCATGTGGTTGTCTTTTGGCATGAGCAATGTGTGTACATGTCCACATGTATATTGTTATTCTCTAAACCTTATTCTAGTGGCTATCTATGTTTTCTTTGCATAATACTATACCATTACTATGGAGATTTCTCTATACGCGTGCAACGAAGACAGAAGAGCCCAGGTGAAGATTTTCAGAAAGCTTTTGCTACCACTCCGTGTTCTCAGATTTTTCCGCCGCTATAAGATACTAAACAATTTTATAGTGGCAAAAAAGTTCTGCTCTATAGGATTTATAACGGCAAAATTTTCAGCACTGCAGATCATTGTGTAGCTCCAATCCTAATAGATGGAATAGAGGCAAAAGTATACATTTGTTGCAAAAAATATATAGCAACCAAGGTTTTAGTGGCTAATTTGATATCTGCCGCTATAGGGGTATTGAGACTAAAATAGGATCTATAGCGGCAGATTTTCGCCCCGCTATAAGTCCTCTTTCTTGTAATGTGTATTCAATACAATTATAAACACCTCCATCTAATATTCAGGTCATCTGTGCATTTTGATGAATATCTCTAATTAAAAAAGGTTCTCAAGATAGCACCTACCGTCTTTGTTGGTCAGACAACATTGCTAAAATGATGGCTATGGTTATGAACACAATGGTGTCGATGTAGATTAATTTGGATAGATTGTTATTAGTCATTACAAACCTATATTGACATAGAAATATTTTTTGGGGATTGCATACTAATTAAAGATTCCATGAAATTATATCACCAATTTAGTTAAAGAAATATAAACCAATTAAAAATCAGTTATTTATCATAACCTACACATGACCATTAGATTGCATACTAATTAGAGAATAGAATGTCATAGAACCTTGTCAAAAACAGGAATGAGATGTTTGTTGAAGAAGTTGAGAAAACTGTTGCTTGATACGCCTCTCTATATGTAAGAAAAAAGAGTATTACATCAAGTTAGGAACTGCAAAAGTTAATTGAAAACTCAGCCACTTCTATTGAATACAACAATGGAAAAAAGATAAGAACAATAAATGTATAGATGCTAATTTAGAACAACATATCATACGCAATAGATATAAATCTTGTCTCAGTGCAAAGAGAATGACATCAAGAAGCACAGGAATAGGTTCATTGTCATCTCTTATATTAAAACCTCACCTGTACTAGAACAAGCCGAAGCATTCATGCATTAAGAACTATATAAACTATAATAAAGACTACAAATGTACAAATTATGCATTAATACCATGCATTATTAAAGGCTAATCATATATAAATGATTTTGAATGAAAAGTTATGAAAACGGCCTATTAAATTATGTTAACTTATGTAAAATTGTCAGTCTCTCATGCTTCTTCATTGGTGGTATAAAATGAGAAATCTATCAATCATTTGAGAGTTAAATGTGACACTGAGTTTGGTTAATCCAGAACCATACAAAAGCTAGTAAAATTCTTATTGATAATTGATTGGTCTAGTGACAACTTAATAAACCCATACCAAACTTTAAGCAAATATGCTCTCTTCTTGATTTCACATATATGACATGTTAGGCAAGTTGCTTAACATAGTGCATGATAATATCTAATGCAAAGAAAGCAAAGAATATTAGTTGATAAATCAATGCTTTATAGAGTTCATGATAATATATGAACAGTTGAAAGTCTTGCAATAATGCATGGAAACAGTGGGTCAAATTATTTTGAGAGGCAAGAAATGCTAGAATGCATTCAAGAGAAATAGAGCTCAATCAAAAGATGTTTAGTTTCAAAATTTGGTAGAAAATTTAAACCAGAAAGAAAAAAACAATATAAAACTTGTAAGATTCAACATCAGTGCTCTTTGGTAGAAAAGATGAAGGCATTTTCTAATCTTTCTGCATTAAAGATAAATTCACAAAAACCAATTGTTCTTCACAACATTAAAAATATAGCTATCAAAATATTATACATGAAAAATACAATACTCTAAAAACAAAGAACATAACAAACAATCTAGCCCAAAATATCATCAAGTTTTAGGAATACATTAAAGATCCTGCATTGAGAAGCACACACACACAAGGGCAAGAACTGAAATAATCACAGAAATACAGAGTTAAACTACATTTTAACATGCATTGAGAAGCATTAGCGAGTAATAAACCACAAAATTGCCATCTTAACATAATACCAAGTTTGAATGCATGATTTCAACTCGAATCAGACATTACAAATGAAAATGCTCAACAACCCACCAACACTGGCCACCAATGAAACAAAAACACCAACAAAAATCATCAAAGCCCGGCACTGATACTAACACAATTCCATATGTCTATTTTCTCCAAAAAGATCTTTCAATTGAAAAAAAAAGCATAAATTAAATCCCAACAAAACCTCCGAGCATCAAAATAATATCCCATAAAAAACACCAAATCAAGTAGCAAAAAGCCCGTAAATCTCAAATCGAGAGAAGAATTGTGAGGGAAAAAACAATCAAGAGAAAAGAAGAGAAGATGGTAAGAGACCTAAAAGATCACGATCGCGAGAGAAATGAGAGGATCGGTGGATTTGAGCTAGTATGGCCTTCTCCACCGCTGGTGAAGATTTCCGACCAAGGAGCCTGTGAGATGGCCTAGCGGAGGGGAGAATAGAGAGATGCCCGATGATCCACTTCAGTGACATCAAAAGGAGTTTCGGAAGTAGGTGAAAGTGAGCTTTTATAAGGGGCTCACTTCCCCCACTTCAATGTAAAAAATACTGAAGTGGGTTTTAACTAAAACCCACTTCAGAGGAAAAGAACATCAGAAATGGAGGAAGTCAGTCCACTTCTCCCCACTCCCCCTCACTTACGGCGAAATGAGCGCCCTCTTAGTTGCAAAAGGAGAAAAAGTTAATGGAGTAATTTCCTTCAAGTGTATGAAGTATTTAAAAGAAAATTTCTAATGATGAGATAATTAGTGTAATGATAATAATGATGATGATAATAATAGAAATTAAAATTTATGTTGTTAATTTAATCAAGAGATTACAAGAGATATTATTTCCTAACAATGTTTTGTAACCTTTTAAATAATAGAAAAAGTATGGATATTTTTTAAAAAATAATAAAAATATATCTATGCATTCTTTAAATAATAAAATATAGTTAAAATGATTGTTTTTTTATTTAATTCCAAGTCTTACTCATTTTATAACTTGTAAATGAAAATAGCCAATATGGTCTGGAAACAAAATAGCAAGTAACAATGTCACAATATCCACTAAATGATTTTTTTTTAAATAGCACCATAAAATAAAGTGGAAATTGCCAAAAAAACCCCTAACTTTGCAATATGCACAAAAACTCCCTCCTAACTTTGTGTATCCCTAAAAACACATTCCTTTTAAACTCAATGATTTTCAAAACCGCCAAAAGTTGTAACCGGCGTTAACAGAGTTACTTTTAAATTTTATGGATGAAATTACCCCTGCATGGGAAGTTGTGGCAGTGCAATCATGTTTCCGGCTTGAGAGGAAGTGAGGGGTTTTTTTTCGGTAATCCTTAGAGACAACCATTACTGGCGCCGGTTATACTTTTTTCTCTCTTCGCCTCTTCAGCTTTTCCATTTCCAAACTTGTCTCTGCCTAGGGCATCCTTGCCTTGAAGAAGAACTTCATTTTCCACCATTGTCTAGAAAAAGAATTCCCGCTTAAGTATTGGGCATTTCATCAGTTTGCAGTGTAAGATATTGAGCTGAGGTGGACGCCGTTAAAGAAGTTGTATTTATGGTTTTTTTTATAAACGATTCTATTAGAAAAGGAGATTTTTCGGATTTGTTTTGTGGTTCTGTTTTTATTGGATGGTATTGTAGTCTACAGGAAGATTTATCGGCTAGGGTTTTGTTTTGGTTTTCATTTTCATCTGTGTACACATTCGAAAGAGATTTTTCAATTGTTATGCTGTGTAATGTTTACAATGTAGGTCTCCTTTTACGTAATATGGTTGCAGATTGTAAAAATGAGGTTTCTGTTTAAGTAATGGGATTTTATTTAAATATTTGATGTTTCTGTTTAAGAGTTGTTGTTTCTATTTAAAATGTGAGGTTTACGTTTAAATATTTATGTTTTCGTTTAATAATATTTAGGTTACTGTTTAATGTATGGTTATTGTCACGGACTTGTGATTATGGTGGTCAACCTAGTTAATGGGCGATGCTACTTGACACCGGTAGTGGAGACTATGGCTGAGTTGAAAAGTTCACATGAGTGGATGACACTGGGAGATAATCTGGAGGATACTGTTTGCAACATTCACTGAGATTGAAGCTATGTTCCAAAGAGAACCCTCCTTGATTCTTTGGTGCAGAGATATGATGGCCACACCAACAAATTCCGGATCGGGGGAAGCTTGGTAAGTTTCAGGCCGGAAGATGTGGCTCTCGTTCTTGGACTAAGTTATGATGGAGACGCAGTCATATTTCAAAAGAAGAAGAAAGCACGCTCCGCTTTTGAAGATAGATATTTTTCCAGAACCTACGAGAGACACAAAGACTCCATCAAGAGAACACTTGAGCAGCTTGTTGAGCAGAGGGGAGAAGAAGAAAATTTTGTCAAACTACTGATAGTGTACCTCATTGGTACAATCCTCTTCCGAAACACATCTTGCTCGGTTCCGAACTAGATTATTGACTATGTCGATGACCTACCTGGCATGGGATGATATGCATGGGCGCAAGCGATGCACGAGTGGCTGATGGAGAACGTCCCACAAGCAGCCGCTCGAGTGCAAGCGAGATGCACCGGGAAGAAGACGAACACAGAGTACGTCAAAGGTTGCTCGATCCCGAGGATGTTGCGCTACGGTGAAAGTAGTTACCGGAAGCAATCATCGATAGAAGCCATATCGTCATCGCTCGAAGGAAAAGGAGTTTAATAGATCATGAGTCTCTGTTTAAATATCAAACGTTGATGTTTAAAAATATGATTTATTGTTTAAAATATCGGTTTCTATTTAACTATTTGGGATATTGTTTAAAAGCCTATGTAAACTGTTTAAATAATTAAGATAACTGTTTAAAACCATTTGTTATTGTTTAAATTGAATGTTTTCATTGACATTGTGTTGTTTAACTACGTTAGTTACCTGAACTAGTCACGGCGAATGCAGATAAAGAAATCTTCGTTCGTGCCATCCGCCAGGGGGATGCTATTGCTCCCGAATCACCGGCGCGAAGGCAGGATGGGAGACCATCCTCTTCAAGGTGCCCTCGACGCCGTTAACCTAATGACAGCCCAACCAGCGAACGAATTTCTCGGCGCCGGAGGAGCCCCGCCCTACCCCGCCCGGCCAAAACACCCCCTCCCCCGACGGTAACATCCCCTCCTTCCGGAACAGCCCCCCCTCCCCCGACGATCGCAATAGCCTCCCCGACAGCTACAGCCCCATTGGCAATGATGTTACCGAACGTCTCGCTGTAGGCATGCCACATACTGATGACCGAGTTCCCTCAGCTTGATGCTCAAGTGGAAGCATTGGAAGGACGGGCACAATCGAATGCGCCATCCTTACAAACAAATGAAGCACCCGAGCATGGATGCAGCGGAGGTAGCCCCGGCGATTGCCGAGGACATGAATGGCATGGCGTCGGATTTTAATGACGACGACGTCATTTGGACGGCCATTCGAAGAGGACCACGTTTGAAGAGAATCGTCCAAAGAAGAAAAACAATAATGTCTCTCCCTCTACCGGCCGATGATGAAACAATAGCAGCACCACCTGCGGTTGATCGACCGGCTACAGCGGCAGCGTCTAAGGAATTTGCTCTGGAAGAAGCTGTAGCTATAGTCGATACGATGGCTAAAGAGATCCCCGTCACGGTGGAACTGGCGATTTCCAAAGAGATCCACATCTCAGTGGAACCGATGGATAATAATGCCACGTCAAAGGTAGACACAATCCCTAAACAACAAGAACCATCAAAGATTGTGCCTCCGGTTGATACTGTCGTCATGCCCGTGATTGACAAGATCATTGACAGCTTTGTCAATAAAATCCCTGTCTCGCTCGATTGGTGGGACGGCACTGCCGCATCGAAGGGAGATACTCTCCCACGACCGTCAATAGCAGCACCTACGATGAACCGAAAGATTCTGCTGATGAGGGGCAAGGAAACATCAGTGAAAAAACAACGATGACCAGTGCTGCAGTTGAACGTATGATCCTCGCCAACGAATAATACAAGAAACTACAAACGGACTCTCGACGGAAGAAGAAAATATACCCTAGACAGGGATACCTCAACGTGTTCGACCAAGAGTTATTAAAGATCTACCTGAATTGCATGATGGATTCGTAAGTATCGAGTATCAAGAATCAAGTGTTTAAATATATATGATATCATTTAACATTATGAGTTAGCATTTAAATATGATAGTTTCCATTTAAATATTTACATTGCCGTTTAAATTTATGAGTTACCACTTAAATTATCTTTTCTCCATTTAACTTTATCTTTTACTATTTAACTACATGACTGTCGTATGGAAGAATGAATATGTGAGCACGACACGAGCCAGCCTATACACAATGCTGGACGCGAAAGGAAATGGTAACATACGATGTGATGGACGCGTTCGTTTATATAATCCAGAAATCTCTAACGAAAGTACCATATCAATATATGAAGCGAAACTCCAACACACGACCGCTAGCACTATTTATGTCCAAGCAGGAGGGCACGAAACGACTCTCACTATGATGGGAGATGCCACGTGTAACTTGCATGATGTTGACATAGTCATTCTACCAATCATCATAAATGGCCACTTACATTTGGTAGTTCTTGATAACGACAAACAAGAATACAGGCACTATACTTCTATCGAAAGTGGGGAGTATGACAGAGACGCTGGAGAGATGGTAAGCGCTTTGATAACTAGAGTTTTATGAATAGTGCTCTCTTAGTCGGGATTCTAACATCAAATTTAAATCTCGACAACGGAGACTATTCGACTGTTGTGTCGATATGTACCTCGGCGAGTCAGCAACTATAGCGTGCCCCCTTGTTCATGACACTGACACCCCAAGGGAGAAACAAAGAAATGTCGACTGCACCGTCATTGTCATGTGGTTTATCGAACATTTAATCAACGGTGAAAAGGTACGGAACCACAAGAGGGCGTCCCTTACTGGTGCCTAAAATATGTTACCCGCATACTTAAGAAAAGAGCACAGCCGGCATCACTGAGAAAGAGGGATTCGTTGACCAGGGTGAAAAAAGATTAATATGTAATTATGTAAAACAGAGTTATCGTGTAAATAACATTATCTATCATTTAAATATCATTGCTTTTGTTTAAATATCATTGTCACTATTTAATTTCGAAGTTTCTCTATTTAAATTCTTAATTTTATGTTTATCTTTTAGAGTTATCATTTAAATAACATTGTCTCACTGTTTAAATATCATTAGTTTTGTTTAAATATCTTTGTCTCTATTTAAATACTAAAAGAGTTTATGTTTAACTTTTTGTTTATTTACAATGCCGTTTTTGTTTCTCAAAATGTTTAAGTAAAACGTGTAAGAGACAATGTCTTTATTTAAATATCAAAAGTTTACACTCAAATAAGTTTGTTTCATGCTAAATATTTGTTCATTTACAATGCCTAGTCGGCGACAGTTTTATTGCAAGATCTATGATTGTCACTGGACACATGGCAGCGGCTGCAACATAACTCACGGACCTCAAACACTTGCGACTCGATCCTCTTTCGTCTAGGACGCACAGGTTACCTTCTCGTCACTGGCCGTCACAAACGCAGTTCCCGATTTTCATCCGTAGGCTTCTCATTATCGGGATATGGGGAATATAGCTTCTTTATACGTCAGTTTGTAATTGTTGACGGTGAAGTAGCCGCTAATAAATCGATGGACGTTGGTGTCTGTTTGCATTATTGGAGCGCAAGCGTGTTTGCACGGGATACCATAAACTTGTCATCTGCAACATGAGCAAGTTCTATTGGTAAGATCAACAGAGTTGCTGCACTGGTCAATCACTTCATAATGATCACTGACACAATGACCAACATGAAGATTTTGGCTTTCCTCAACAAGTATCTCTACCATCGAATGTATGTCCGGGCATAAGTAGGTTTTCCATTTATTCGCTTGCTCACAGTGGTTGCATAACATGCGCATCAACTTGAACATGTATAACGTAGAACATGAACACATAAACAAGGTTAAGCAAAGACACTGATGTTTAAACAAAAACAGATATTTTTAAACAGTAGGATAAGAAATTAAACGAAGAGCCAGATAGTTGAACACGAACAATGATTTTTGCACAGTAAGGAAAACTTTTTAAAGGATAAGGAAACTGCTTAAGCCTTAAATAAAATCAACATTAGAATACCTTATGGAGTCAACCATTTTCGTCACCGGTAAATGCCGAGCTTTTTTGATCCATGCATTGAACGACTCCACGACATTTGAATACATCTCACCCCAGCGCTCACCTCTGAACAAATAATTTTTCCAATGTGACATATCTGATTTTTGAATCAACCACTGATAGGCTTCGGGTGATGTGACCTGCAGTTCATTCACGATATTATCGAATTCTTTAGCCGTCAATGCCCACGCAATATGAAATTATATGGACCAGCACTCCTCCCTTAATGCCTTCCCAAGTCTGACATTGGCTTTCATAAAATTGGCCTCCAAATGTCGAAGGCAGTATGTATGTGGGGAAGAAGGGAAGAATCTCGTAATGGCGTTCACAGGGCCCTTAGACCTGTTTGACACGAATGTAATTATTTCTTGATAATCTCCTTCATCGTATAAAGCATCACCTAACTTAGAAATGAACCACATCCAATTGGCATCGGTCTTATTTTTTATAATACCAAAGGCGACGTGGAAAAAGCCATTGTTTCTATCTTTGGCTATAGTACCCAATAGAGTACCCCGATACTTTCAAAGGAGGTGGGTACCATCGAGAAACAACAGCGGCCTGCAAGCCCTCTTGAATCCCATGATACACGTACTGAAAGAAAAGAATGCACATTTAAAACGCTCGCCGTCTCTTTCCATAATTGCAATGCTGCCAAGGTTTGTCTCAACCACCTTATCCACGTGCCAAAGCAACAAATCGTAGCTGGAGATGTCACTGCCGTCGAGGATCACCCGGGCATGCTCTTTTCCCAACCAAGCCTGCTTGTATGGAATGTGGACACCATGTTCCCGCAACATGTCCTTCTGAATGTCGATGGCCTTCTACAAGGGCCGGTCCTTGAGTTTCAGAATCACTCGTGCGCTTACCCATTTCTTGGATACTTTCGGATGTGACGCCGATCCAATTCCACCACTACAAGTGTGTGACGGGTGTATTGTCTTAATTCTAAAAGTATTTTCATTATATTCCTTTGATGCATGAAGGCGCCATGGACAACCATCGATAGCGCATTCTACAGTCACCCGATGTTTTTCGTTCTTTAGAAATTTGAAGTCAAAATTCCGTTTGATTGTAAAATTTTGAAGTGCGTCTCTGAAATGTTCAACGCCTTGAAAACGTTGTCCGATATCCAATGACAACACTTCAGATTGATCTGACGAGGAAGGAAGGCATGCCACACCGTCAAGGTCACCATGATGTGGAATGGAAGCGCTCGCAGAATCTGAATTTCTACCAACACTTTAGTTTAAACGAAAACGATCAATATTTTAAGCAGAAATATAAAATTTTTTAAATGATAAATAGAAAATTTAAACATTAAAACAAATATTTAAATAGAAACAAAACAATTTAAGTGGAGAAGACAATTTTTAAATGGAAACTATATCTTTAAACAGAACTTGGATAATTAAACAATAATTAACTTCTACAACTAAATAAACATAAAAGAGAAGTACTTTACAACAAGAAGAACTCGTTTTCATTAGAATACGACAATGGCACATCATCTGTCTCAACAACAAGATCTATTACACCGCATTTGAAGATGGAGTACACGTGACACATGCGCTTGAAGTCAACCTCATTTTCTATTGTACAAACCATTTTATGTCCATCGGGTGTGATAAACTTCACCCTGACACAGAAAACATCGAGCCCATCGCTCACATATCTCAGCTAACACTAATTCCCAAGAAATCAGCGCCGTGAACATTAGCACTCGTCCCTCCCCATTGTATCTAGTGATAGTACAAAAGCTCTCCATAATAAACCTACATTTTTATACATTGTTACTCACTCTCGTAGAATGATCAAAGTGAGAGTAACAAAGAAATTCTCACCTTTATCAGGAAACCGACAGAACTCAAATCGAAAAAACAAAATGAGGAGAAGAAGAAGAAGAAAAAGAAGAAGAAGAAAATGTGATGAGCCTTCTAAATTTTGTTTGACAAAAAAGCAAGCATGAAGACAAAATAAAAATGCAAAATTGTATGCATAAAAGTCGGACATGATGTGATTGGACGGTTTTTCCCCATTATTTTCAAGGGCAAAAATAAAATTTCATAGCATAGACCCATTTGAAGTGACGATAGGGGGTAAAAGGGAATTTAAACAATAACAAAATGGATGTCCGGGATGTGCAAAAGTTGAAGGGGCTGTTTAGAAAATATTTGAAATTTATGAGAGGTAAACAGTAATTTTCCCCAAAATAAATAATATAGCAAATAACATGACATTAAGAAAATATAGTCACAAGCCATATTAACATTCATGAAAAAAAGATGATATTAACCAACATATATTCAAAATTTTCTTTCCGTCCAAACGTATAATCAATCAGACAAAACAGGATAATGTTAATAAAAAATAGATTAAGAAATAAATAAAAATTTTCTTAATCATTCAATTGTTCAATAGAGTTACGCATTTCGAAATTAGCATTTTATAATTCTCATTGGATTAAAATACTAATTTTTGGATATAAATTTATTTGAGAAGAACATTTATAAACTATAAATTTCATCTGTTAATAAGGTAGGAAAATATCTAAAATATTAGAGATCATAAAATAAAAAATATTGGATTAAAATTTTCAATTAGCAAAAGTAAATTAAATACAAAAAATTAACTTACATTTTTCTTTAAATAACAAAAAGACAACATGAACAGTAAATAAAATTGCTAATTATAACAAAATGGCACAAAATTTGTTCTTCAAGCTCTAAAAGAACACTATAATTAATTGCTGCCTTTGGATTAATTTATACGATAATTGATTTATAATCTAAAGATATAAGTGTTTCAGTAAACCACATTAATAGAACACTATTAGGAATCATTTGGTTCAAAGAATTTTATATTATCTTTTAGAATAAGTAACATTAGTAATGTAATTCCCAACTCATACTAATAAGAATATGTGCAAATTTTTGTTTACTTGATAAGCCAGGCTAAAATGCAACATTATCATATTTGGTTAGTTGAGAATTTTATATTAACAACTATCATTTTATTAAAATATCTTTACTTAATAATTGCCAAATATATCAAAATTCGTAATATTTTGATGTAAATAATAAAGTTGTTTAATAATAAATATTTTTATTATTAAAAATAAATTTTTACTTTTATTAATATTTGTGTCATCGACACAGTAAAATTATAGAATTAAGTAAAATAATTAATCATAGTGTTTTTTCACTGGGTCAAGGTAATATAGTTTAGATGTATTCAATTTTGAGGTGATATTTCACCACAAATAGCCTACATTGTTAAAAAATATTATCCTTTTAGATCATTACGTTAACCATCAAACCTATTATTTTTTAAGCCTATTGTAAGCATTAACATAAATTTGCAACAAAGTTTTGTGACAGGATTATTTTAACACTAGATTCTATACATTAAACATCATTTACATAGAAGTGTAAAATGTGAGTGACCAATTCCACATTATAGTTATATAAAAAAAAGTTTAAAATATAGATTATTTAAACATTTACTATGGTCAACCGTGATATTAGAAATTCATCATAAAAAAATAATATAAAATAAACAAGCAATGAAAGAAATTTTATAGCAAAACCATCTTCCAAAAAAGTACTATAGCATATTCGGAACTCATAATTTATGCCCTAAAATGGGATTGAAATAACATGTTTAGAGATAAAAGAAAGAAATTTTAAAATTCTAATTTTAAGACCTCTTTTAGCTAGGGATTTAAGAACAATAACTTAAATGACACAGTAATTGCCTTTTCAATTGCTAGTCTAAGCTTATAAAATTTTTTGCCCATTGACTTTAAACATTAATCCGGAGAAATTGTTGAAGTTAATTTGTTTTGTAGTTTTGAAAAATATAAAGAAAAATAAGCAGGTTTAATCATTTTTCAATCATATTAAACGGATGGGAACTTTTTTAAGTTGATTAATTTTATAATAATATATCCACATTATTCTTAGATCATTAACTTGTATTTCTGAGAATCTCTATTTAACAAAACCACATCTAGAAACTCATCATCTTGGCAAGCAAATGCTGTTAAAACTGGATCCCAAGATTTTTAATTAATGGCTATATAATAAAATAAAAAAGATTATATTTATATTTGCAATTAAAGATTTATTCATATAAAGCTATATGCATAATTAAAGATTTATTGACAAACAATAAAAACAGAAGGAAAGAGAAAAAAAAAATAGTAATGCAGCACCAAATGCCGCATCCGTGGGACCAAGCCCAGAAAATTGATCTACTACTAGAAAAGGCAAAATAAGAATACACGGTCTTATAACTTTATAAAAGATTAACTTTTCAAGGAAATTGATGATCAACACAATATCTTATCTAAAAATTTTGTTTTAATTTAACTTCCCATCCGTCTCAACAAGAGTTGATGTGATACGTTTTTGTTTTAATTAACTTCCCATCCGTCACAACAAGAGTTGATGTGATACGTCTTCCTCGAGATCTCAACATGATTATCATAAATTATGAGCTCTCTCTCTCCACTTTCTATAGAGTTATGTATTAGTTATTCCTTAGCCAAAACACACTCATTAAACATGGCTGAGTCATAGTTGAGCTCTAGTCAAACATGGCAAATCTCCAAATATTCTTAGTTCAATTTAGAAAATATCTGTATTCACCAAACATATATATCAACAAGAGTCAAACATGTTCGATAACTAAAAGCCCAAACTTGATATTCTTTAAATCATACTAAAATAGCTTCAAATTACCTTCACTATAATCTTAGATCAATCAAATAAAATATTCAATCAGTTATAAAGTTTAGCAATTGCCAAATCAAAAAAATCTTTCAATTACCTCATTAAACACTTTCCGATGCCTTAATTAATTATGCAACAAATAATGCCAAGTCTTAACTAATAATTCAACAAAGTTAATATTGCATTTTTAACCTAAGATCAATATAAATATAAGATATATATATATTGCAAAAGAAGATCATGATAAATATTATTTAAGTGGTAAATGTTGTTCGGCTGGTGCCCTAGCCAACTGGGCAGATGAATAATTGTTTTAAAAATTTTTTAAGTTATAATTGTGTTTTTTTATATATCCTTCACTATATATGATTTTTTTAAAAACATTTTAATTTTATGTATATGTTAAAAAAACAAAAATCATTTTTGAAAATTTATTGTTACATTTTTACACAGAAAAAACATAGTTGAAAAACGAAAAGACTGAATTTTCATGTGGTACATACGTTTGAAAAATGTGTTAAGTTTGTATTCTTCAAAAAATATTTTCATTATTTCTTGATAAATATCAATAAATTAGTTTCAGTGGGAAATAATATAAGTTTTATAGCAATACTACTTAGGCCGAATTGATAGGCTGAATTGTTAATCCAAATGACGTGGAAGTCAAGTTGGCATCCATGTCAGTATCCACGTCATTCTTTATATATTATTTTATAAAAAAAGGGAAAAATTGCAAGTAAAATGACATGAAAGTGAAGTTGGCATTCATGTCAACATCCACATCATTCTTTATCTTTCTCTTTTTCTAGAAAAAATAATTTTTTTTATAATCTAAACCTTTTTGTTTTATAAATTTTAAAAGTTTTAGGATATATACTAAATTTTAAACTCTAATACCTTACAATGTTAAACCCAAATATTACTCTTATACCCTAAAAATTTTTAAAAACCTAAACCCTAAATTATAAGTCCTAAACCCTAAACAACAAATCCCAAACTCGTTATGATGGTTTGTAATTTACAATTTTGGGTGTGGGTTGGTTTCCATTTTATAGTTCGCCCTAAGTTTTACATAATAAAGAGAAATTATATTTTTTTAATTAAATAAAAAATGACGTGGATGCTGACATGAATGCCAACTTGACATCCATGTCATTTGGAATTCATTCTATCAATTTGGCCTACATATATATCATTATTGTAAGTTTTAACATTAATAAAAGATTTTAAACAAAATTTAAAAGTTTTTCCATTGTTATCAGAAACATCTAAAATCATGGCTTTAGTTGGAAAAAAGAAAATGTTTTCATAGTCAACCATGCTCCGCTGGCATGATGCAAATTATGTCACTAACAATAGAATAATTAATCGGAAAGTCTCATTTATATCAAAAAAATAATAATTTATGCTTCATATATAATTATTTTTTCCCATATAGATCGAAAAAACTTTAACAACTAAATAAAAAAATAAAAATAAGGAGGTCTATATTGGTTCCCATGTTGTTCTTTTAAGCAAAAAAATTAATTGTTGACATTAATTAACTATTCATAACAATATAAAAAACTTATCACACATATAGTATTTGCATCTACCTTGCCTCTTTTCTTTATAAAAAGTTGTCAATATTTCTTCACCAACAAAAAATTATTCTTTTCCATTTTTTTTATATAAAACTCTTAAAATCTATTTTTTTGAAATCTATTTTGGCACAAAAAAATTATAAAAAAAATTAATTATATAGATAGATAAACAAATCTATCAGATATTCGAGGCAATCAAAATATTATATTAAAATTTATATTTATAAAAATTATTATTAATTAATAAACATAAATCATTTTTATTTGATTTTTAATATGAAAACAAGGTGAAATAACAAGAGAGAACAATTACCCATACTCCAGGAACTTCTATTGTTATATGTCTTGGTGGTGGATCCGAAAGGTCTTCCAAGGATGCCTAGTACATTCAAATTTATCTCGGTTGTGACTGCAAATGGTCTTCCAAGGATTGGTACATTCAAATTTATCTTCATATATAAGTCTATAATCAAGAATAACTCCGTCAACATTGACCAAAACCTCTTTTCTTCTCAAAAAATTATTTACAAATTGTAGAAAGAAATTGAGATGGTCGCCTTGATGGGGCCATATAGAATTTATTTCAGCACTAATAAAATTATAATTTCAAATTTTTATTTGATTATATTTAACATTTATGTAAAATTTAATAAATAACATACCGGTCTAACATGACCTTTAAATGATTTTTAAACAATGTTATTGAATGAATAAACATTTATATGTTGTGTACAAAAGCATTAGTGATGATAATTATAATGTGCCTACTAACCACAAGGTTGCCTCAAGGAAAGAAAACAAGAAAACAATCAATAAAACAAAATTTGATTATAATCATCAACGAAAAATAATTATTTTGTACAATATATTTTAGGTATAATAATAAAAGTAGAGTGTTGTTGTGTAATTTCATAAAACAGTAATATTTATCTATGAACTTCACAACATTCAATTTGCATATGAGGGTGATGAGTATAATTTTCACTCAATGGGGTGGATTTTCTTTAATGAATGAAATGTGAATTATTTTGAATTACTTTTACTCCCGATCTTATTGTTTTTGCATTGTATGAAAGAAGGGAAATGATTGAAAAGAAGGGCATATTAAAAGCACCAAAATTAGAGAAAAAAATGGTGAGTTTCAACCAATAATGAGACACAATAGAAAGTCTGGCACCAAGTTGATATCCTAATAATCAGGTTATAGAAAAAGACTAGGGTTTGAGACCAGATATAAGGAGAATTACGAAGGAAAAAAAAGGTCAGGAAGGATTCACATAAAAGATTTAGTTTTTAGTTCTTCCTTGTTTATTTTGATTATGAACTTTGTTAATATCTCGACCTTTGAGTTTATTATGTTCAAAATAACTTATCTAGGGTTACAATGTAGACAGACAACAAAAACCTAGAATAATCTCTGTTTAATTTTATTGATGTTTGTTTCAAACTTATGTTGGCTATTTCAATTTGTGCTCAATGCTTGTGATTACCTAATCAACAATTGCATGATTAATAATTCGATTTAAGACTAAGAGATGATAATTGAATTAAATATTGATTTAAATATCATGCAATTATCATAATAGAGAATTTATGAGATTATATGCATCATTTTGAATTCTTAGAGTTTAATGAGTTTCATAGATTCATATTTATCTCAGAGATGACATTAACTAGGGGTGAGCAAAAAAGTTCGAGATCCAATGATATTTGAATTTATTAGGAACTTTGGGTGCCCCATCCGAATAACCGAATTGGGTACCACATCCAAATTTTTAAGATAAAAGCTGGATTGGAAGGGGGTCCAGACAACATGAAAACCGGGTACTCGGATCTGATCAAGTTTTAACATATTGCTATATATTAAGAATTTAATATTAGGTTTTTCAAATGCATGGGCTTAGCGAATTCTTCTATTATTATTCGAGCAACTTATTTATTTGACTTGTAAAAATATAAGTTCAAATAGAAGTTTCTAGTAAAACAACTATAAAAATTGAAACATAGATAATTAATAAAAAAAAATGAATATAACATATAAACCATATGAAATTTTTAACGTTATGAATAATGTGTAGAACATGAGTGTTTTAAAAAAAAATCTTTGACTAAATTCATTATTGTTATGTGCTAATTTTAATAATATTAAGCACCCTTATTTATATGCTATTAAAAGTTATTTATTTATATAAATTAATTAGTTAAATTACAAAAAGGAAAAAAATAATAGATGTATACTCTATTTTTTTATTGAAACAATAATCTTGCTCAAAAATGAAAAATCTTTATTGAACATGAAATAAATTACAAGTTAATAAGTTATGCAAAGCTTAAATTTGGATCCAAAAATCTGATATCCAATTTGGTTTAAATCAGATACCCAGTTTCAGGTATCTGGTTTAAACTGGATCATATACGAATTAAGCTTTTGTAGATCCGAAAAACAAAACCGGATAGGGTAGGTTAAACAGCTTTTACTTACCCCTAATTAAACCGATTTTGCTCACCCCTATTTAACTTATCTACTGGGATATGTTGTTAATGCTCGAGAAATATCAATAATTAATTAAGAGAAATTTGATAACAATATAAGAAATAAACATCAATTGATTGAAGTAAACACACTAGGTGGAATTAGTCTAGGTGAACTAAAAAACTCTAAATTCTCTAAACATTGATTTCTCCTTGTCTGACTATTTCTCTCTCTATTTCTCGAATTAGATCATTTTAACTTAAAACTTTTTAATTTCATTAATCAAGTAGAATTAGGGTTAGAGTAGAATTATGATTGGAGTAATTTTGGTAGTTAATAAACTCAATTCTCATGGGATGGTACTCTCATATTATTATATTACTTGTTCACAATAGCATATACTTGCGTTTAGAAGAACTCCACAACAAAGGCAACAATGTATTATTGAACAATTTAATTGATATCAATGGCATTTGCAAATGTGGGTTCATAATTTAACTAAATGATAGATTGAAAAAGATTAAAGATGATGAATGAGCATAGGACTAACTTTGGGATTAAAAATTGTTGGTAAGGCAGTTGGGAGATTAACGGAAATATTATTTTTTTGCAAACAAATTTTTAAATAATAGATAATTACAGATATAATTTTTAACTAATGAATATATATATTCTATAAATAATCAAAAATAATTAAATTTAATTTTTCGGTTCATACAAGAGACTATTTTGTTTATTTTTAGACTTATATATCAAATTTATTCAATGATATATAATGGATTTTTATGATTTGTTTAAAGAATATAACAATGTTAGGTTTTCACTTGATGTATTTTAAAAAATGAAAAATAAAAAAAGCTAATAAGGTAAGCAATATAGCAGGTCAAAGTAGCATCCATGAGAAAGGGATGATGTTAATTAAGCCAATAATTTGTCTGCATCAAGAATAGAAATAACTACAGCGGGCATTAATCAAGCTAATACTGTAGCAGATGAGCGTGCAAGTCTTGTGAACAGCACAGTTGCTTATAATGATGCACTTGATGAACTTGGAAGTGTTGGAGGACATGGGAAGAGGTCAAGGTTAATGAGAGGTGGAGAGAAGGCAAAGGAGGAAGAGGAGTAGGGCTAAGGCTTAGAGGAGGAGGAGGATGACAACAGTGGGCATTAATCAGGTTCGACCGCCGCCCTAATCCTTTTGTTCTCTATCGAGGCAGCAATAATATTTTCTCCTCTTCTTCTTCAGCTTGATAGGATTTAGGTTTTCCTTTTGTTTGTTTTTTTTAATACAAAGATTTATTAAGATGAGTAGGGGAGAATATGAATTTGATGGTGACTCCACGTGGACAGCCATGTCATTCGGGATGTTAGTTAAAAAAAGTCAGTCAGGACGAATAGCATTACTCATTCCTTAAACCATTAAAGTTAATTCAGTTTTCATTAAATTGCTTAATAAAAAAGTTGTGAAAAAATTTTCCTCCTAAATTCTTGATTTGATTTCAGCTAATTATCAATAAGATAAAGAATTTTAATGACTTATTATACTTATATTATTTAAACTACTTTATTATTTAAAAATTTAATATAGTACATATCTCAATAAAAACTTATCACTTTATCATTCACATTGGATTAAACTATAATTTTTAAAAATTACAAATTTACTTGACAAGAGAATTTATGAACAAAAAAATTTTCATCCATTGGTAAGAGAAAAAGTTACTTAAAATTAAAGATGATGAAAATATTGAATGCAAATTTACAATTATTAAAATTAAATTAATTAAGCAAAAAAACACGGTTTGTATTTTTTTAAGGAATAACAAAAATGTAACAGTAACAATAAATATTCCAATAGCTTTGCTTTTTTTTATTAGCAATATCTATTTTATTATAAATTTGGTCTAACCAAATTATGACAAAATGGTAAAATTTTGATTTTGTGCTTCAACTTATATAGATATATATAATAGATTTATAATTGCTTCCATTTTCAAGTATTTAATTGATGCCTTTGGATGTATTTATATAACAAGGGACCCACCATGTTGTTTGTGAGGAAGCGCCAAAACTAGTGTGGCAATTCGTCGAACACTTGATATGTGACTTCACAAACATCTAACAATAACACAATAAATAGACAATGCAAGGATAACATACAAGCATTCTCCATTAATAATAAAATAAGAGACATAAAATTTAACATGGTTCGACCAGAAACAAGTCTTTATCCATGGGAGAACAATGATTCACTATATTATGGAGAATAATAAAGGGCACAAAAAAATACAAGAGCTAAGAATAAAACTACAAGAGGATTACAAAACACTATGAACTTAATCTCATCTTACTTTGTCTTAATAAAATTAAACAAAAACAAGAGTTCTCCTCTACACCTTCTTCACTCTTTCCACTCTCAAAATATAAGAGAATTCATCCTTCTATCACTCCCTCTTTTCTTATTCATTATACAACATCCACAAACTTAACCCTATATAAACAATAGAGTAATCTAGACCAGTTGGATTAAAGAAGATCAAGATTTGGTTTCATCCCAAAGATATCAAGCCAATATTTAACAATTCCCCACTTGAAGGCAAATCTTCAATCAAGAGGTCTTCTCCATAGGCACAATCTTTGTCAATAAATCTACAAGTTTGTCATTTGTATGGATATTCTCAACAAGTAAATATCCGTGCTCCAAAGCATGTCGAATAAAGTGTGCCGTACATCAATGTGCTTTGTTCTAGAATGAAAAGCCACATTCTTGGCAAGATATATTGCTCTTTGACTACTACAACGCAACACGTATTTTTCTTATACCACTTCAAATTGATTAAGCACATGCTTCAACCAAATCATTTCTTTTGCTCCTTTAGTCAAGACAATATATTCCACTTCATTAGTAGACAAGGTAACAATGTCTTGAAGTTTAGACATCAAATTTACAGAACCACCACCAATGAGGAACCTCCAAAGTACAAGCATAAATTTTGTGTACGCTTCAAGTAACAATGAATCCACTTGTCGGCTTAGCAGTGCTCCCAACCGGTACAAGACATATACTTTTAAACAACCCTCACTGCATAAACAATATTCTGCCTTATGCATATAATAGTATACATCAACCTACCAATTGCGGAGATATAAGAAACATTTTCAAATTTATCGTCCTTTGGAGAACTCTCCTAAGATAGATTAAAATGTACTGCTAAAGGTGTAGAAACCGGTTTGTAATCAACCATTCCAAACCTTTCAAGAACTTTAGTATTGTATTCAGTTTGACTCAACCACAACTTGCCATGCTCTATATATTGATGAATGTGTATGCCTAAAATCTTTTTTGCGGCACCAAGATCTTTAGTAGCAAATTTCCTTGACATATGGAGCTTCCAGGACTTAATCTCCTTCCAATCATTGCTAACTATCAACACATTATCCACATAAAGCAACAAGAAATTAAACATGCCACATGTGGAACCTTTGAAGTAAACACATTGATCAAAGTCACATCTAGAATAGCCTTCATCTTGCCGAAAAGTGTCAAATTTCTTCTACCTTTATCAAGAAGCTTGTTTCAAACCATACAACCCCTTCTTCAACTTGCACACCAATTTAGGATTAGACTTGCTAGCAAAACCTTTCGATTGAGACATATAAATTTTCCTCTTAAAAATCACCATGCAAGAAAGTCGTCTTGAAGTCAAGTTGTTCAAGCTCCAAATCAAGATTAGCCGCCAAAGCTAGAATAACTTTTATGAAGCTATGCTTCACCACCAGAGCAAATATTTCATTGAAATCAATATCATACTTTTGACCATATCCCTTCACCACTAGTCTTACCTTGTACCTTATTGATCCATCGGCTTCATGCTTTATCACATACAACCATTTTATTCTTTAATGCTTTCTTTCCACTTGGAAGCTTTACTAAGTCCCAAATTTGGTTCTGACGCAAAGAATCCATCTCTTCATCCATGGTCTTTTCCAAAAAGCTTTCTCAAGATAATTTTGTGTTTCTTGAAAATACTCGAGCTCATCCGCATGAGTAAACTAAAGCATAATACAATGATAGAGAATATTTTTTGATAGGTTAAAGAGTCATTTCTAAATCTCCTTAAAATTTGTAGAGGCTGAAATTCTTGTTCTTCCTCGTCAACATGAGCATCCTCTTGCTCAATCACCTCCAAGCTATCATCATGACCATCAACATCACCATGGCCATCTCCATCATCATGATCTTCAGAATAAATTTCTTGTACTTGGCGAGGAGGAACACATGAGTCACCTTGCATAGGAACAACTTTCTCATCCTTTTGTTCTTCTTGATTGCTTTCTTTAAACATTGCATTCTCATGAAATATGATATCACGGCTTCTAATTGTCTTCCTCTCAATTTGATCCCACAACCTATAGCCTCTATCATCACCACTATAATGAAGCGAAAGCATATCTCCTTGATTTCAAATCAAGCTTATTTCTCATTTCAAAAGGCACATGCACATAAATTTCACAACCAAAAACTCTTAAAATGATTATACAGAGATTTTCTTACCACTTCATAGCATTTCCGGAATATCATCATCCAATGGAAAACTTGGTGATCTATTGATAAGGTATACCGTCGTATTTGCCTCTTCTGCTCAAAAGAACTTAGGAAGACCTGAGTGAGACAACATACTTCTTACACTTTTCCACAATTGTTCAATTCATTCATTCAATGGCACCACTTTGTTGTGCAATGTGAAGGACAGTCTTAACTGTCTTTATGCCATTATCACACAAAAATCATCAAAAGCTCTAGAGCAAAATTCTTCACCATTGTCGATTTATAAGCATTTTATAAACCTTTCACTTTCTTTCTCAACACAGGACTTGAACTTCTTGAATGTTTCAAAAAACTTGATCCTTTGATGCTAATGGATAAAACCAACACTTTTTAGAATAATCATCCATGAAAGCGATAAAATAAGAATCACCAAGAGACTTGACATTCATAGGACCACAAACATCGGAATATACCAACTCCAATGTCTTCAAATTTTCATGAGATTCATGTCTTTGAAAATTTACTCTATATTGCTTGCCCATGATGCAAGGCACACATAATTCAAGAGATGAATTCTTAAATAAAGGAAAAAGCTTTATATCTTGTAATACCTTCATTCTATGCTCACTAAGATGACTAATCCGACTATGCCAACATTCACATCATCATGTCCACTTGCCGACATATATCTTTGAGATGAACCAAGAAAAGTATACAAACCTCCATCATTTTGCCCCACTCAACACTCGTCATACAACCCTTGGAGATTTTCCATGATCCAAGAACATAACCTACCTCATCAAGTTTCCCCGGCGAAATACAGTTCTTTGTTATCTCAGGAACATGCCTCGCATTAATCAATGTATGCTTCTTCCCATTTGCTAGCTTAATAACCACATCACCAATGCCCTAAAATTTTACAAGCATGATCATTGATGAGATAGACATTACCACAATCAACCTCTTTATAGGTGGAGAAAAATGTTCGATCTAGACACATGTGAAATGAAGTACCGGAGTCCAACATCCAAGTATCTACAAAAGAAGATATCATATAAGCAATGCTTAATATGACTCCATCATCACTTTCAAATGCTTTGCTTGCTTCACCATCAACTTGCTTCTCTTTTCGCTTGCTTTTTAAGATATTACGATTATTCCTCACTTGACTTTGTTTCTTGAATACCAACAAGTAACAATCCGGCCCCATGACTTTGATCTTCCATTTCCTTGTAACTTGCCCTTACTAGCCGAAATATCATCCCTTTGTTGAGATCTTCCTCTTTCACCAGCCGCTAGTGCTCGACTTGAGTCACTACACATTTGTGAAGAAGCCTTCCTAATCTATTCACTACTCAATAAAGAAATAACACAATTCAACTTGAACTTGTTCCACACTGTATTCACCATAGTAGTAACAAGAGTATCCTAACTTGGAGCAAAGATCTCAAAAGTAGCATGCATAAGACCTCTTCATCAAGATTTACTTTTAGAGTTTTTAATTGTGTCACCAATAGAGTTAAACTCATTCACATGCTTTCGCACCATGACACCATCCTTCATTTTTTAAGAGAAATAATCTCTTCATTGCATGCATCTTATTGATACCAGATGGTTGCTCAAAAGATTGCTCCAAAGTACTCTAAAGTTCATGAGCAGTTTATATTGATAAACATCAAACAAGATAGATGGTGAAATATATTACCTTATCACTGACAAGCATTTTTTATCAAGAGACTTCCATTCTTCATCACTCATAGATGACGGTTTAATATACTTCCGTCAATAGTGGTAGATCCAACTCCTTATAAATAAGGGTAATCCTCCATCATGATCTTCCATATTGGCCAATTCTCCCCCTTGAGCTTTTTCAAATTCCATTGCCTTATCCATTGCTATGAAACCAAATCACCACCAATATAAGCCCCAATTCTTTCGATTGCAAGCTTAGACAACCTCCACACTCCTAGAACAAATCATTGATACCAATTGTTACATGTGAGGAAATGCAAAACTAGTGTGGCAATTCATCGAACACTTGATGTATGACTTTACAAACACCTAGCAATAACACAATGAATAGGCAATGCAAGGACAACATACAAGCATTCTCCATTAATAATAAAATAAGAGATACCAAATTTAACATGGTTCGGCTAAGAACAAGCCTACATCTACGGGAGAACAATGCTTCACTATATTATGGGGAATAACAGTGGGCACAGGAGTACAAGAAATAAGCATAAAGCTACAAGAGGATTACCAAACTTTATGAACTTAACCACACCTCAAAAATAAGGATCTTACCTAAGTTTGATGAGGTCAAGAAAGAACAAGAGCTCTCCTATACACCTTCACTCTTTTCACTCTCCAAATACAAGAGAACTGGACCCTCTCTATTTGTCTCTTTTCTTATTTCATTACACAACATCCAACAAACATAACCCTATATAAACAATATAGTAATCTAAACCATTGTATTAAAAGTAATCAAGATTTGATTTCATCCCATTGATCAAATCAAATCCCAAGGATATCAAAAGTCAATATTTAACACACCGTCCACACACTATAAACATTATGCGCTAGGTTGGATTTAAACATCCGATCTCTTGCATGACAATGAATACCTTATCCATTGGGCTAGCCCAATATTGGTTATAAGAGTTTTAGTAATTCATATTGAATAAACATAAATATTTTATATAAATTAAAAAATAAAGTGGAAAGCTTTAAAACTATATACGAATTCATAAAAAGGTTAACAAGTGTATTATATCAATTAAAATAATGTACAATATTTATAAGGTGTAATACCCTAAATAGTCCCCAGTAAGGTTTAGATTGTGCTTGCTCGGTCCCTCTATTCCAATTGTATCGAATTGATACCCTTAATTATTTGAAATAGATAAAATAAGTTCAGTGACTAAAGGGAGTTAGTTTTCTCGTCTTATTTTGCTGCACATTATTTTATTTTTTAAGATATCAAATAAGAAAAAAATATTAAATAATATACTTTCTTTTTTCACATCTAGATCCGAGGTTTTAAAACTGATCCACTATCTTTACCCTCCCATCCCTTTCCCAAGCAAACATTCTTATACAACTGCACAAATTTTACAAATTCTACATAACAGCTACAGTGGACTATTTTAATTAAAGATGATAAAAAAATGAAAAATTAGGGACAAATCTTATGACTACATTAACCCAAAAGACTTAATCATATATATAACTGTAATGTAAATATTTGTGTATAACAGTATATATTTTACAAATTTTTCAAAACATGATATGGTTCTAGCACATGTCTTCCAACTAATTTCTAAACGGCATCATAACAGTCAGGATTTCTTCAAATGCATTGTTTGTTGATCAAGCTTTAACATAGTACAAGGCTGAGAAGGAATAGGAAGTGATGGTGGATGAAGATGGGCACTCGGTGGCCGCTATACCAAGCAAATGCGGTGGTGAAGGGCGGAGTTAGGACCAGACTTAGGGTTGAGAAAGGGGAGAAGACTAGATGGGGATGGGCGGAAGGGGAGGGTGAAGACTGTGGATCAGGTTTTGATCCGAAAGGTTAAAGCACATTGTTTAATTTTTTTTACTTATTAAATATTTTAATAATAAATAATGTGTAAAAAATCCACATCAGCAATATAATACTGGAAAATTAATTTTACCCATTTCAAACAATATAGGGATTTGATTTGGCATAATTAGAATAAAGGAACTAAACATACATGATCAAAACTTTAAAGGGTCCATTTAGAATATTACATTTATTTATAAAAATTCATTTGTGTAATTACATACTTTAATATTTCTCCTATATTCTTTTTTAAAAATTACAAACTTTTATTTTTACGAATTCTAACCTATATAACTTTTCATTATGATATAATCTATCATGTTCAAATAGAAAATTATTTTCATTTTTCTGAAACAAATTCTTAGTTACATAAATTATAACTAGACTTGATTAGTATTGAAAATATTTCATAATATTACTATAAAGTTTAACGCAATTGAAATAAAAATTCAAAAACACAACTGAAATAAAATTTCAAACTTATTGAATAATATCTATTTTGATAAACTAGTAACTATTACCAAGTGTTGCTTTGAACTTAATTTTAATTATATAAGAAATAAATTTGAATCGACATTGTTTCATAAATTTTTGTATTACAATGAAATGCATGATACAGTGACTGATATTATTTTTTTTTTTCTAACCAGATTCCTCTATTTAATTTAATACACATACATGCTTTTGCTCCAATGATGGTAGAACATAATTTACAATTTATATAAATCAATGATTGTTGATGTTAAAATTTTCATTTAGCATTGTATTTCGAGGTGCTAAATCATTTTTGGTTCTTAGTAATAACTATTAATGGTGAACCCTTCAAATTGTTTAACATTGCACTTGTGTTTTAATTTTTTTATCTTTTTATATACTTTCAAAATCTATAAAGTAGTTTTCATTTTGCATATGATTGTAAATATGAAAGTATTTTATTGGCTTTTCCTTATCCATGTAAAAATTATAGATGAGAGTCAGATGGCAATGTAGCCTCGGAAATACCAAGGATTTTGTTGCTTTAGCAGTTTATTGTTTTAAAAACTATAAAAAATATATTTTTTATTGCTAAAATGGATAAAATAAATATTCTAAAAATACAAGAATGAAAATGAATAAAAAAATAAAATAGAAAGTATTAGATATTTTAAAAATACAGAAATGACAGTAAATATTGGTCAAAACATAATTTATTTTAGTAAAACAAAGTTTCATCAATTAATATTATAAAATGCGATTTATATCAGGCGATAAAAATTCCAAATAATCATAAATGACTTCATTTGATTTTGCATATCATTCTCATATTTAAAACGGTATTGATTTATATATATATATATATATATATAAAGTGATCATTTTATCTTTCACACGGTTAAGTCACTTCTTCTTTAAAGATAAATTTATTTTGGCATGGGAGATTATAAATTAGAAATGGTAATTACTAATAAATCATTTATTATAAAATTGAGTAGGGAAATTACTTTTAGTATAAATATTTTACTAAAATTTACAATTATAAAAATTTAAATAGTTAAACAAATAAAATTTCTAATTTAGGAAAATATCAAATAATATAACTTTCATTCCAGAAAATTATATAATTATAAATACTACTGCGTTAAAATTTAATAAAAGATCAAAAGTTCTCATGTTCACCTTGTGTTTATTAGATCATTTTATATTTTATTTTTGTCAAGAAAAACTATTGTGGGCATTTGCAAGTGTTTTTTTATTGTAGACTAAAAAGTTTCATGTAAATTAATTCCTTTTTTTCACCTTATTCATGTATATTTAAATAACTGTTTAATTAATTATTAATAATTTTATGTTATATTATGTTGCGATAATTTTTTATGAACTATAAGAAAACTAAATTTGTGTAAACAGTATAATTTGATTCACTTAAGTTCCAAACTATTGTTGATTTTAATCTTTTCGGCAAAATATATTTTTTGATTGTTTGTCCATGTTAATTATCTACTCATGTCCATTAATATGAATAAACATTTTTTTTTTCACAAGAGCGACAAACGCTATATACATCAGTATGAATAAACATTTTTTAAAACATCTTTATAAATTTCCTTATTCATGATTTAATGAAGATTGATTAATATTTGCAAACAAACTATTCTATATCTAGTGTCAGTATCATATTAAACTAATGATGCTAAAAAGTTAGTCAAATCAGTTTTTTCATCTTATGAGGTTTGCTTGCGCAAACTTATGACAATATACATGACTTGCCACATATTATTTGCACCATCTTTGCTATTTCTTTCATATAAATGTATCAAAATTTTTCACAGACAAAGGGTATTCATTTTGTCTTACTCTGAATAAGACTTACAAAATATAAACATATGTTAATTATAAGCTTGTAAATTAAAACCTATCCTTTAAATAAACTCTAATTGTAAAGATAAGTGAAGAAATTGATGAGATATTAGAGATGACCAAAAAATTAAAATAAAGTTTATATTTATAAAAATTATAATTAATCAATAAGGACAAACAGGAGCGGAAGGAGGGGTCAAGGGGTGCTCAAGCACCCCCTTGGCTCAAACCAATGTTATTATATATATATATATATATTCCAGAGGAATAGTTGGACCAGCACCCTCTTTCTCTCTTCTCACTCTCTCACTGTCTCTAACTCTCTCTCTCTCTCTCTATATATATATATATATATATATGTTTATTAGTTTATATATATATATACAGAGTTGTTGGATGCATTGATGCACCTCTCTTTCTCTCTCTCTATATATATATTCATAACTCATTAGATATTAAAATATTATTGTTTTTACAAATTAATATGATAGTTTAAAAAAATAATATTTAGAACAAAAATAAAATTTATTATTTAGATGTTTTATAAATTAGTTTATATAATATAAAAGATTCGTTTCCCAAAAAATTATTGTTTCGTCCTCCATTTATTACAAATTAATTTATATAAAAAAATTATATTTTTTAAAAAATTGCAAATATTTATTGGTTGAAACCGTGGTTTTTATTAGTTTAGGATATAACATATAAAATATATATTTTAAAAAAATATTTATATATATAGAAAAAATAATTATAAAAATTTATCATTTTGCCCCTTAATTTTTTTATTTTGTTTTGGATAAAAAAATTGTAAATGAATATTTTTTAAATTAAAAAAAATTAAAATATTTATAATTTTTAAATGAGCACCCCCTTCTTTGTTCTTCTAGTTCCGCCACTGAGGACAAATGTATTTTAGCATGAAGTCACATAACATTTCTTTCAATAATATGAAATCTATTAATCTTAAAATATTATTTGATTATTTTTTTCATTTAGCTAAAAGATAAAAAATAACCCACAAGGAACAGATTCAATTAAATAAGTTTTAAGAAGATCTGTTGATTTTTGCACTTTTAACACATAAATAGGAAAAAAAACGAATTCAAAGGTGCTAAATTGCTAATGTTGTGGTGAGAAAGAATTGAAGAAATGATGCAAAAATGTGACTGTATAAATACCAAACTACATAAATTACCCACGGATGTTGAAATCTAAAGGAGAGAAAGGACAAAGCTAAACTACTATGGGATTTCATTTAAAGGAGGGAGAAAAAGTAACAGAGTAATTTCCAATTGCTGTTGTAAAATATTTGAAAAACAAATTTTTAATTATGAGATAAAAATTTGGAATTAAAAAGCTATTG